>NC_134356.1:369650071-369822571 GCF_048569485.1 Anomaloglossus baeobatrachus
AGCCATGCATGCCCATGCCATCACGTTGCCTCCACCATGTTTTACAGAGGATGTGGTGTGCCTTGGATCATGTGCCGTTCCCTTTCTTCTCCAAACTTTTTTCTTCCCATCATTCTGGTACAGGTTGATCTTGGTCTCATCTGTCCATAGAATACTTTTCCAGAACTGAGCTGGCTTCATGAGGTGTTTTTCAGCAAATTTAACTCTGGCCTGTCTATTTTTGGAATTGATGAATGGTTTGCATCTAGATGTGAACCCTTTGTATTTACTTTCATGGAGTCTTCTCTTTACTGTTGACTTAGAGACAGATACACCAACTTCACTGAGAGTGTTCTGGACTTCAGTTGATGTTGTGAACGGGTTCGTCTTCACCAAAGAAAGTATGCGGCGATCATCCACCACTGTTGTCATCCGTGGACGCCCAGGCCTTTTTGAGTTCCCAAGCTCACCAGTCAATTCCTTTTTTCTCAGAATGTACCCGACTGTTGGTTTTGCTACTCCAAGCATGTCTGCTATCTCTCTGATGGATTTTTTCTTTTTTTTCAGCCTCAGGATGTTCTGCTTCACCTCAATTGAGAGTTCCTTAGACCGCATGTTGTCTGGTCACAGCAACAGCTTCCAAATGCAAAACCACACACTTGTAATAAACCCCAGACCTTTTAACTACTGCATTGATTACAGGTTAACGAGGGAGACGCCTTGAGAGTTAATTGCAGCCCTTAAGAGTCCCTTGTCCAATTACTTTTGGTCCCTTGAAAAAGAGGAGGCTATGCATTACAGAGCTATGATTCCTAAACCCTTTCTCCGATTTGGATGTGAAAACTCTCATATTGCAGCTGGGAGTGTGCACTTTCAGCCCATATATATATATAATTGTATTTCTGAACATGTTTTTGTAAACAGCTAAAATAACAAAACTTGTGTCACTGTCCAAATATTTCTGGCCCTGACTGTATATGTATATGTATATATGTATATATATATATATATATATATATATATATATATATATATATATATATATATATATATATATATATATATATATATATATATATATATATATATATATATATATATATATATATATATATATATATATATATATATATATATATATATATATATACACACACACACACACACACACCTTATTTTGTCTGTCTGTCTTGCTCCAAAATTGTGTCCTTACGGTGACAAACAGCGGATTGGCCGCTGGGCTCGCCATGGCCCCGCCCCCCCGCACGGATTGGCCGCTCGCCTCGGCTCCCTGCACGCATTGGCAACTCTGCCACGCCCCGCCCCCTCATGCATTGCACGCTCGCTCTGGCCCCGCCCCCCGCATGCATTCCCCGAACTGACTCCCAGGTGAGTGCTGTACCCCCGGGAGCCCACATCAGCGTACGCATGGAGCACGATGGGGAGTGCGCAGCATGGGGGATGGAGCACGATGGGGAGTGCGCAGCATGGGGGATGGAGCACGTTTGGGAATGCGCAGCATGGGGGATGGAGCACGTTTGGGAATGCGCAGCATGGGGGATGGAGCACAATGGGGAGTGCACACCTCCCCCCAAAACACACACACCAACACACACACACACACACACACAAATATACGCACATACCGCACAACACACACATTGCACAAAACATACCTCCCCCCAAAACACACAGACACACCCCACACCAACCGCGCAACACACACACACACACACGCTACAGACACACAGCGCTCTACAAACAACGCAACACAGAAAACACCGCTCTAACCCCCCGCCACACCCAGAACATGTACAGCGCCCTACACAAACACTTGGTAACTACACACAACAACACAATATATATATAGATAGATAGATATTATACATACATACATACATACATACATATATATACACACTAGAAGGTGGCCCGATTCTACGCATCGGGTATTCTAGAATTTACGGATTGTGTAGTTAATGTATGATTATATATATATATATATATATATATATATATATATATATATATATATATATATATATATATATATATATATATATATATATATATATATATATATAACAGTAACTCAATGAAGTATGACAAAAAAATGCTTATACAACATTATTGATACAAAAAGGTCATATAAAGCCATTAAGGGGGACATAATAATTACAAGGTAATATAGTAAAACCAAGTTCAAAACAGACACAGGAGGGTGAAAGAAAACCCCCACAGGTCTACACATCACATATCTAGGCATAGTTTCTTAGGACCATGTAAGTGCCACATACAAAAAAAAAATAGATAGGTTCCCAGTTAGAGTAACTAGGGAGCTCTCTATTGCTGCGTTAGTGCAGTACAGCACAACCAGAGACTCACTACACAATAGAGCAAAAGCACATAGTGGCATACAGGTTCAACAAGCATATACTATTCAGACTGCTTACCAGAATAGGACGTGTAGACAGGTGGGGGGAGGGGGGGCAAGTTCCAACACGTGTTTCGCGTGTTGCTTCGTCAGGGGATCGTAGACATTGAGGGGAACGTGAGGGTATATATGTCTTCCAGAGTCCACATGATGCAGCTCACTTAGGGTCCACAGGTGCAATGCTGCAGATGGCGTGGGCTCTCCGGCGCTTCACAGGCTAGGGAGAAAACTCCCAGTGACGTCATTTACCCATGGAGCACTGAGTAGGAGACCGCGCCGTCTGCGCAGACCGGGAACCAGGAAGTGCATTCCACTGTCACCATGTTGGAGACTGGCAGCGCTAAGGGCAACAGCAATTAGATATCTCTGTGCATTTTGCAGAAGAGATCATGCACGATAGCGCAAATCAAAAGATGTATAAACAAGGGCATACAGATTACATTAGTATAGCAGTAGTCAAATATATTTAATTACAAAGTCATGCAATGCTGAGTGTAAATCCATAGGACCCTAGCTGATCGACATGGTCGTATTCCAACGGGGTGTAACAGTCGCAACATCTCATCAGGGGACTCAATGAAGGCAAGGAAGACACACTAATGAAAAAATGAGAGGGAAAATGTAAAAAATATTGATAAGAATAAAATGGGCAAACAGGGACTAGGGCAACATGTATATCTATTATAGATTATAAGGAGATAAAACATCCTTTATTTATTGTCAGCTGAACAGAAAATGATGAGACAAAGGTGGTTCTATGTGGGAAAATGGAGATGAGATTATATACCTATAGGGCATCATTTGGCCCAAACAAAGCACGTAGTACCAGGCAAAAAAAAGGGGGGGGGGGAAGAGAATTGGGTCAAAGAAAAGCAGCAAAGCTTTGCTTCTCACTCAACCCCTTAGGTGCCACAGTATCTAGAAGGGAGATCCACCGGCACTCTGTTCGTGCCAGTGCCTTGTGGATATCCCCCCCCTCTCGGGCCAAGGTGAACCCGGTCGATACCTCTAACTTTATGGCTCGAGGGATCTGACTCATGCTTCAGCCAAAAATGGCGTGGGAGGGTTTTCAAGGTGTTAATTTCCTCTGATTTTGCCTTTTTAGACGCTATGATGTCTCTAACATGCTCCCTCGTACGTGTCCGGAGTTCACGACTAGTCAGACGCACATATATCAACCCACAGCCACACGTGGCGTAATATATTACACCCATGGTGCTGCAGGAGATATAGTGTCTGATCTGAAAACTCCTGGACCCGTCCGAGGGATCGAATGAGGTGGCTCTAATGATATTTTTGTGGCGGCACGGAGTATGCAAAAGGAGCAAGTAACTTAGTACTCATATCTATGTACTCCGTACAATGCTCGGGTAACACTGCAGAAAATTGACTAACAAAAAAACCCTGCAACTAAGATCTCCAACACGAAATACCAGGGAGAAAATTCCCCCTTTCTGAAGGTACAAACAATTCTAGTAAAAACACAAATACCTTCAGAAATAAAAAGCAAACGTGAGAATCACATAGCATAAAAAAAATGTATGAAGAAAAACATGTGGACTTATCTTAGTAGAAGGCAGGAGAGCAGAACCACTCTGACCTAAGGCTATCAGACAATTGGCAACAGCATGAAGTCCAAACACACCTATATCCAGATCAAGCCAGCACTGAAAATCAGGTGTGCAACAATCCAGTCATAGTTCTCAATGCACCAACACCAGCGACCACTGGAGAGAGCCCAAGAGCGGAACCCATCCAGACAGCATTCACAACACTTTAGGCCCGCAACACACATCCATGCCTCCGGTACGTGTTTGGTACGTTTTTGCACGTACCGTAGACACGGAGACACGGAGACCCATGTTATTCTATGGGTGATGGCACACACGCGTAAAATCACACGGAACGTGTGTCCAAGTGATAAGTACGTGTGTGCTTTTTCTCGCACGGACAACGTCCGTTTTTGGCGGTCAGCACGCAGGCACGGACCTTCTAAAGTCAATGGGTCCGTGCCTGCACGGACGGCACACAGAGCATGTCCGTGTTCAGCACGTTTCGTCCATGTGCGTTTTTAAACGAGCGATCTATTTTTTTTTTATTATTAAAGTCAGTCTACTTACTTTTTTTTCTGCTGTTCTCAGTCATACTTACATTGGCGCTCGGTCTTTTTCTTCCCCCGGCTCATACTTACCAATCCCCGATCACCAGCGCGGCGAAGAACAGCTGTGCCAAAAATACACGGCTTCAATTCATTTGAAACTGCCGGCCGCTCATTAATCAATCTCGTATTCCCTGCTTCCCCCGCCCACAGGCACCTATGATTGGTTACAGTCAAACACGCCCCCACGCTGAGTGACAGCTGTCTCACTGCACCCAATCACAGCAGCCGGTGGGCGGGTTTATACTGTGCAGTGAAATAAATAATTAATTTAAAAAAACGGCGTGCAGTTCCCCCCAATTTTGATACCAGCCAAGATAAAGCCATATGGCTGAAGGCTGGTATTCTCAGGATGGGGAGCCCCACGTTATGGGGAGCCCCCCAGCCTAACAATATCAGCCAGCAGCCGCCCGGAATTGCCGCATACAATAGATGCGACAGTTCTGGGACTCTACTCGGCTCTTCCCGATTTGCCCTGGTGCGTTGGCAATCGAGGTAATAAGGAGTTATTGGCAGCCCATAGCTGCCAATAAGTCCAAGATTAATCATTGCAGGCGTCTATGAGAAACCCCCAATGATTAACCTACAAGTTAAAGTAAATAAACACACACAGTGAAAAAATCCTTTATTTGAAATAAAAAACAATAACAAATTCCCTCGTTCACCAATTTATTATGCCCCAAATACCCATCAATGTCCAGCGTAATCCACGGAGGTCCAGTGTCGCTTCCAGCTCTGCTACATGAAGGTGACAGGAGCTGCAGAAAAACACTGCTGCTCCTGTCACCTCCACGCAGCAACTGAGGTGAGCCACGAGATCAGCTGAGCTGTCACTCAGGTAACTCGCGGCCACCGCTGGATCCTCCAACTGTGACAGCAAGTCGCCCAAGTGACAGCGATGAAGTCACAGGTGAGTTGCTTTCTCGGGGGGAGGACTCCAGCTAGCCGCGGGTAGCCTGAGTGACGGCAGCGTTAATCGCGCTGCTCACTTCAGTCACTCAGGGGATTAGCGGTCACCGGTGAGTCCTTCACGGGTGACCGCTAATCAGTACGCGACACAGACAGAGCCGCGTTATGAGGATGAAGTCGGGTGAAGTTCACCCGAGTTCATTCTCATCGTGCAACTCTGTCTGCTGTCAGCCGACATGTATGAAACGACATTTTACCACACACACGGACATTTCACATGGACATTTCACGTACACATACACCGACATTCCACACGCACACACGGACATTCCACACGCACACACGGATAGCATACGCCATCACAAGGATGTCATACGTACTGGAGAAACACCCAAAAAAACGGAACACGGACCCGAAAAACGGACCATGTCACACGTACGTTTTTTATGCGGAAGTGTGTTTTTTGCCTTACACTGCAGCTCTGCTCGTTGACATTTCCTTTCCCAAGCTTTACACTGCAGCTCTGCTCATTCACGTTTCCTTTCTCATGCTTTACACTGCAGCTCTCCTCATTCACGTTCCCTTTTGTCATGCTTTACACTGCAGC
Organism: Anomaloglossus baeobatrachus; assembly: GCF_048569485.1. Taxonomy (NCBI): domain Eukaryota; kingdom Metazoa; phylum Chordata; class Amphibia; order Anura; family Aromobatidae; genus Anomaloglossus; species Anomaloglossus baeobatrachus. Next base: position 369,656,159 of record NC_134356.1, read on the forward strand.
TCTGCTCATTCACGTTTCGTTTCCCATGCTTTACACTGCAGCTCTGCTCATTCACGTTCCCGTTTGTCATGTTTTACACTGCAGCTCTGCTCATTCACGTTCCCTTTTGTCATGCTTTACACTGCATGTGCGTTTCAAAAAGTATCCAAAACGCTGTGTTTTTTTATGTATTTTGAATGCGGTCCCACTCGGCTCTGCTGCATCCTCATAGAGCATGGCTGCTGGCTGTGAGACAGAATGAACTCTGATGAACTTCACCCGACTTCATTGTCATCGCGCGGCTCTGTGTGTGCGCCACGGCCTGATTTGCGATCACAGGTGAAGGACTCACCAGTGACCGCAAATCCCGTGAGTGACTGAAGTGAGTCACGCGATCAGCGGTGCCATCACTCATGTGGCTCGCGGCCAGCTGAATCCTCCACCTGAGAGCTGTGGCAGCGGGTCACCTTAGTGATGGTACCGCTGATCGCGCGACTCACTTCAGTTGCTGCGTTGAGCTGACAGAGAGCGGCGGTATTCCACGGCTGCCCCGTCAGCTTCATGTAGCAGAGCTGGAAGCATCACGTGACCTCATGTGGATTACGTCGGACCTGGAGGGATGCTTTGGGATTAATAAAGTGGTGAAAGAGGGTGGTTTTTTTCGTCTCTTATTCCAAATAAAGGATTTTTCGGGTGTAGGCATTTATTTTCTTAAACTTACAGGTTAATCATTGGGGGTGTCTCAGACGCCTGCCATGATTATCCTAGGAGTTAGTGGCAGCTATAGGCTGTCATTAACTCCTTATTACCTCGATTGCCACCGCACCAGGGAAATTCGGGATGAGCCTGGTAGAGTCCCAGGACTGTCGCATCTAATGGATGCGGCAATTCCTGGCTGATATTTTTAGGCTGGGGGGCTCCCCATAACATGGGGCTCCCCATCCTGAGAATACCAGCCTTCAGCCGTGTGGCTTTATCTTGGCTGGTATCAAAAGTGGAGGAGATCGCACTTCGTTTTTTTAAAATTATTTATTTATTTATTGTACCGCACGATATAGACCTGCCCACCGGCGGCTGTGATTGGTTGCAGTGAGACAGCTGTCACTCAGCTTGGGGGCATCGGGGAAAGCACTGAATACGAGATGGAATAATGAGCGGCCGGCATTTTCAGAAGCTGGTGAACCTGCCACAGTGTAACAGCTGTGCAGAGTCGCGTCGATGATCGGTGAGTATGAGAGAGGGGTGGAGAGGGAGAGACCGACAGACAGAGAGAGACCGATGGACAGTCTATCTACACCGCCAGCTCCCCAATGACTGCGTGTTCACAAAATGGCTGCTGGCATATATAGCCCCTATGACGTTGTGCAGCCAAGCCAATCGCAGTAACACCACAACAAAGATGGCTGCGGCATTACTGTGAGGTCAAGCAACGTCAGATGTGTTCATTGGCTGGAAAACAGGCGCCAGGAGGTGAGAAATGAAAATGAAAGCATCAGAGCGGATGTTGTTTTATTCGTCGGATACCGAATGTCTCGAATAGCCTGTTATCAGTCGGATACCGAATACTGGGGAATACATTCGCTCATCCCTAAAAATGATCCCTCCTCCACCAGCTATCCCTACACTGAATGTAGGTAACAGCAGTTTTACACGAGAAAGGACAGTACAGTTAGGTCCAGAAATATTTGGACAGTGACACAAGTTTTGTTATTTTAGCTGTTTACAAAAACATGTTCAGAAATACAATTATATATATAATATGGGCTGAAAGTGCACACTCCCAGCTGCAATATGAGAGTTTTCACATCCAAATCGGAGAAAGGGTTTAGGAATCATAGCTCTGTAATGCATAGCCTCCTCTTTTTCAAGGGACCAAAAGTAATTGGACAAGGGACTCTAAGGGCTGCAATTAACTCTGAAGGTGTCTCCCTCGTTAACCTGTAATCAATGAAGTAGTTAAAAGGTCTGGGGTTGATTACAGGTGTGTGGTTTTGCATTTGGAAGCTGTTGCTGTGACCAGACAACATGCGGTCTAAGGAACTCTCAATTGAGGTGAAGCAGAACATCCTGAGGCTGAAAAAAAAGAAAAAATCCATCAGAGAGATAGCAGACATGCTTGGAGTAGCAAAATCAACAGTCGGGTACATTCTGAGAAAAAAGGAATTGACTGGTGAGCTTGGGAACTCAAAAAAGCCTCGGCGTCCACGGATGACAACAGTGGTGGATGATCGCCGCATACTTTCTTTGGTGAAGAAGAACCCGTTCACAACATCAACTGAAGTCCAGAACACTCTCAGTGAAGTAGGTGTATCTGTCTCTAAGTCAACAGTAAAGAGAAGACTCCATAATAAAGTAAGTAAATAAAGTAAATACAAAGGGTTCACATCTAGATGCAAACTATTCATCAATTCCAAAAATAGACAGGCCAGAGTTAAATTTGCTGAAAAACACCTCATGAAGCCAGCTCAGTTCTGGAAAAGTATTCTATGGACAGATGAGACAAAGATCAACCTGTACCAGAATGATGGGAAGAAAAAAGTTTGGAGAAGAAAGGGAACGGCACATGATCCAAGGCACACCACATCCTCTGTAAAACATGGTGGAGGCAACGTGATGGCATGGGCATGCATGGCTTTCAATGGCACTGGGTCACTTGTGTTTATTGATGACATAACAGCAGACAAGAGTAGCCGGATGAATTCTGAAGTGTACCGGGATATACTTTCAGCCCAGATTCAGCCAAATGCCGCAAAGTTGATCGGACGGCGCTTCATAGTACAGATGGACAATTATTATTATTATTATTGTTTATTTATAGAGCACCATTGATTCCATGGTGCTGTACATGGGGGGGTTACATACAGAATACATATACACGTTACAATAGACAGACTATCACAGAGGGAAGAGGGCCCTGCCCTTGCGGGCTTACATCCTAAAGGATTTTGGGGAGGAGACAGTAGGTGGGGTGTAGGTTGGGCGGCAGCTCCGCACGGTGGCCCCGTGACACAATGACCCCAAGCATACAGCCAAAGCTACCCAGGAGTTCATGAGTGCAAAAAAGTGGAACATTCTGCAATGGCCAAGTCAATCACCAGATCTTAACCCAATTGAGCATGCATTTCACTTGCTCAAATCCAGACTTAAGACGGAAAGACCCACAAACAAGCAAGACCTGAAGGCTGCGGCTGTAAAGGCCTGGCAAAGCATTAAGAAGGAGGAAACCCAGCGTTTGGTGATGTCCATGGGTTCCAGACTTAAGGCAGTGATTGCCTCCAAAGGATTCGCAACAAAATATTGAAAATAAAAATATTTTGTTTGGGTTTGGTTTATTTGTCCAATTACTTTTGACCTCCTAAAATGTGGAGTGTTTGTAAAGAAATGTGTACAATTCCTACAATTTCTATCAGATATTTTTGTTCAAACCTTCAAATTAAACGTTACAATCTGCACTTGAATTCTGTTGTAGAGATTTCATTTCAAATCCAATGTGGTGGCATGCAGAGCCCAACTCGCGAAAATTGTGTCACTGTCCAAATATTTCTGGACCTAACTGTATATTATATAAACTCATTAAAATCAGAGTGATCTATTTCAAGTGTTTATTTCTGTTAATGTTGATGATTATGGCTTACAGCCAATGAAAACCTAAAAGTCATTAGCTCAGAAAATTAGAATAATTACCACAAAACACCTGCAAAGGCTTCCTAAGCATTTAAAATGGTTCCTTAGTCTGGTTCAAAAGGTTACACAATCATGGGGAAGACTTGACAGATGTCCAGAAGGCAGTCATTGCGTAACGCCCCTGAAGCCATCAGGGAGCTACAAGGTACTGCATCCCCACCAGGATGCAGGGCCTACCACCTAGGTACCCAGAATACCTGTGCCAGTAACACACAAACACGCCAGATAATCACTGTTTTTCCCCAATTATCCCCCATAGAATGGTACAAGGCTAGGGTCGGACCAATGGATGGCCGCCTAGAGGTAGAGCCACTCCAGCCAACTAGACAACCAGGTGGGAGGGGCAGACAGTAGAGACAAAGACAGTCAGACAGAAGAGATTGTGAAAGTGAGCAGACGGACTGACCAGAGAAACGGTGACCTGAGGGCCCAGGCGGTTAGTTGCCGGTGAAGTACGGTGGAGTACTCCCAGAACTACGCTCCAACGGGGTACATAATCCTAGGTCAGGCAAAAGCTCCAGGCAGACCTGATAAAATCTGCACAGTGAGGGGACCATCAAGGACCTCACTGACCTTGAAGTTTGGGACTCAGTAGCAAAGGGAGAACCGGGGACAGGACCAGAGACTCCAACCCCACAGGGTTCATGCTACCATCATACAGACAGCTGAAGAAGACAACCAGGAGGGGACCCCCAGCCGCTCTACGCCACGGGGACCCACCAACCAAAGACAGGTGCATGGGAAAGAAGCCACCAGGTCACTGAATCAGCACTGGGACTAAGGGGACCTGCGGTTAAGACCAGCCAGCCTCAGGTGACCAGTTACAAGCTTGCAGTGAGTAAAAAGAACCAGTTACACTGAAACTCTCGTTGTGGCCTACCTTCTTTCAACACCTACCTGCAACACCTATCCTCTGGGGTCTGGCCCTGCTTGCAGAGGGTCTAACATCCAGGCTGCCATTACCACCAGCTCCAGTAGTGAACATTGTGCAGCGACGGCTCCATCCACATAGCCGCAACACCGCAGGTGGCATCACGTATAAACTTTATTCAACAATCCCCTGTAAATATCCCCTTTTCAAAAAGCACCCAGGGCATGGAACCGGGCAACGGCCACCACAGTGACATTCCCCAGTTATACACTGCCCGGGACCAAATACCCCATAACCCTGGGCAACCCAATTGACACACTCCAGAAGGAGGGTAAGCCACAAAAGATCATTGCTAAAAAAGCTGTCTGTTCACAGAGTGCTGTACCCAAGCATATTAATGGAAAGTTGAGTGAAAGGAAAAAGTGTGGAAGAAAAAGGTGCACAAGCAACTGGGATAACCAGGATTGTTAAGAAAAAGCCATCCAAAAAATTTGGGGGAGATTCACAAGGAGTGGACTGCTGCTGGAGTCAGTGCTTCAAGAGCCTCCACAAACAGATTTCCAATGTGTCCTTGCAAAATGTTGAACGTCTATGATTTTTGTTTCAAGCTGTTTTCATTTATTTACAGTAGGTACGGAAAGTATTCAGATCCCTTGTAAATTTTTCACTCTTTGTTTCGCTGCAGACATTTGGTAAATCCAAAAAAGTTCATTTTTTCTCATTAATGTACACTCTGCACCTCATCTTGATAGAAAAAAACAGAAACGTAGAAATGTTTGCAAATTTTTTAAACAAGAAAAACTGAAATATCACCTGGTCATAAGTATTCAGACCCTTTGCTCAGACACTCATATTTAAGTCACATGCTGTCCATTTCCTTGTAATCCTCCTTGAGATGGTTCTACTCCTTCATTGGAGTCCAGCTTTGTGTAATTAAACTGATAGGACTTGATTTGGAAAAGCACGCACCTGTCTATATAAGACCTCACAGTGCATGTCAGACCATATAAGAATCATGAGGTCAAAGGAACTGCCCAAGGAGCTCAGAGACAAAATTGTGGCAAGGCACAGATCTGGCCAAGGTTACAAAAGAATTTCTGCAGTACTCAAGGTCCCTAAGAACACAGTGGCCTCCATAATCCTTAAATGGAAGAAGTTTGGGACCACCAGAACTCTTCCTTGACCTGGCCGTCCAGCTAAACTGAGCAATTGTGGGAGAAGAGCCTTGGTGAGTGAGGTAAAGAAGAACCCTAAGATCACTGTGGCTGAGCTCCAGAGATGCAGTAGGGAGATGGGAGAAAGTTGCATAAAGTCAACTATCACGGCAGCCCTCCACCAGTTGGGCCTTTATAGCAGAGTGGGCAACAGAAGACTCTCCTCAGTGTAAGACGTATAAAAGTCCCCATAGAGTTTGCAAAAAAACAAATAAAGGACTCCCAGACTATGAGAAATAAGATTCTCTGGTCTGATGAGACGAAGATAGAACTTTTTGGTGATAATTCTAAGCGGTATGTTTGGAGAAAACCAGGTACCTCATCACAGTGAAACATGGTGGTGGCAGCATCATGCCAGGGGGGTATTTATCAGGGACAGGACAACTGGTTGCATTTGAAGGAAAGATGAATGTGGACAAGTACAGAGATATCCTGGGAGAAAACCTCTTCCAGAGTGCTCTGGACCTCAGACTTGACTGAAGGTTCACCTTCCAACAAGACAATGACCCTAAGCACACAGCTAAAATAACAAAGGAGTGGCTTCAGAACAACTCTGTGACCATTCTTGACTGGCCCAGCCAGAGCCCTGACCTAAACCCAATTGAGCATCTCTGGAGAGACCTGAAAACGGCTGTCCATCAACGTTAACCATCCAACCTGACGGAACTGGAGATGATCTGCAAGGAAGAATGGCAGAGGATCCTCAAATCCAGGTGTGAAAAACTTGTTGCCCCATTCCCAAGAAGACTCATGGCGGTATTAGTTGAAAAGGGTGCTTCTACTCAATACTAAGCAAAGGGTCTGAATACTTATGACCAAGTGATATTTCAGTTTTTCTTTTTTTATAAAATATGCAAAAATTTCTACATTTGTTTTTTTCTGTCAATATGGGGTGCAAAGTGTATATTAATGAGAAAAAAATGAACTTTTTTGAATTTACCAAATGGCTGCAATGAAACAAAGAATGAAAAATTGAAAGGGGTCTGAATACTTTCCGTACCCCCTGTAACACATTGGTATCATTTGTACATCATACCATCCAAACTGGCAGTATTAAAATGTTACAACAAGTCTACAATATTGTCATTGTGAATGACGTATTGTCATCAGTGGTTATGGTTATATCTGAAGAGCCACAGAGCTGGTGGCTGCCAGTCACACATGGCTATTGATCCACAAGTTGAAAACCACTAATGTAAGTTAAATGGCTATTCCCATTATTATAAGTGATGATCTCAATGGGGCGCCATTTAATGTCCATGGGATTCCTGGAGAAAACCAAATAGGATGCCTGTGAGCATCACTCAGACATAATACATTTCCAAAAGGAAGTATTACAGTGTATTATATAAATTGCATAGTTACACCTATGTCCATCTAGTTCAACCTTAAAAGATCAAACGATTGCATGCTCCACTACCGAAGTGGGAGGGAAAAAATGTATAAAGAAAAGTTTAATAAAATGTATAAAAAAAAAACACACAAAAAAGTGTACTTTAAATAAATAATAAAATAAATTAAAAATAGTACTCATTATTGTTAATGTATTCAGAATTACCTGAGATCTGGCATTGTCACCTATGGGCTACATCGATTCAGAAACCTAAATATAATTTTGATGGTAAGATAGAAAGATATCTCAAAACACCAGCTACAGAACAAACTGCAAGTTATGGTTGTAAAAAATCTGCCCACTAGGTGGCTCTCTTCTATTTCATCTGAATTTTGCATGTGATGCAAAGTTTGAGTAGAGTAACTGTAATATGAAATACATAATTAAAGCAACAAACACAGTTGAGTAGAATTTTAATCAAGAGGAGCCAGGTAAGTAGATATACAGCGACAAGCAGAAGGGTAACAATGTTTGAACGTTTGACTTTCAGGCTCCATATCTCACCATCCACTACAGCTTTGAGCGTGAAACTACATTTATTTTATAGATCCAGGTGAATCAAATTTCACCAAAAAATTGGATTTGTTAGAACTCAATTTTTTTCAACTTTTTCCTATTTTTAAGAACTTGAATGGTTTAAAAAATAATAATAAAAACTATATTAATGGCAAATGTTAATACTTTTCCTTAGACAAATGGTCTGAAAAATAATGGTAGTGTCATGGATATTATTTTTTTCATATATGTACGGTACTTCTGCACATACACTGTGTGCACAATTATTAGGCAACTAAATATTTTGTCCATATCATTTTTATGCATATTGTACAACTATGAGCTCTATAAATGTGATCGCTTATTGGATGAAGCAGATCAGGTGATGTGTATCTGTGTAATGAGTGAAGATGTGGCCTCTAAGGATATCAACGGCCTTTATCAAGGCGTGCAGAATTATATCGCTTCTCACTTGCAATTAACTCACACGAGTGCAATGCGAGAAATTCTCGCATTGCACTCGGACCCATGTTAATCAATGAGGCAGCTCCCATCTGCTATTTTTTTCTCAGTCCAAATTGGACTGAGAAAAAAATCGCAGCATGCTGTGTTTTGGTGAGTTTCTTGCGCGTTTCTCTCCAATGCAACTCTATGGGAGCGGGTAAATAAACGGATGTCACACGGACGGCACACACACCATCCTATTGACATCTGTTTTTCTAAATACATTTATCGCATGTTTCAGAAAACACTGGAAATGAGTGAGGTCTCACAATGTCGGTCAATCTCTATCTCTGTCAGTCGGTCTCTCCCTCTCGGTCTCTAGTCTCTCTCTGTCGGTCGGTCTGTCTCTGTCTCTATCTTTCTCTCTGTCCATGTCGGTCTATCCCTCTCCCCCCCTCTCTCATACTCACTGATCCCTGATCACCAGCACAGCGCTGCACGGCGTTCACACTGCGGCGGCTGGTTTTCCTCTTTTGAAAAAGCCGGCCGCTCATTATTCAATCTCGTATTCCCTGCTTTCCCCGCCCACCGGCTCCTATGATTGGTTGCAGTCAGACACGCCCCCACAATGAGTGACAGCTGACTCACTGCAACCAATCACAGCCGCAGGTGGGCGGGTCTATATCATTCAGTTAAATAAATAAATAATTAAAAAAAAACGGCGTGTGGTTCTCCCCAATTTTGATACCAGCCAGGGTAAAGCCATATGGCAGGAGGCTGGTATTATCAGGATGGGGAGCCCCACGTTATGGGGAGCCCCCACCCTAACAATATCAGCCAGCAGCCACCCGGAATTGCCGCATCTATTAGATGCGACAGTCCCGGGACTCTACCCGGCCATCCCGATTTGCCCTGGTGCGGTGGAAATTGAGGTAATAAGGAGTTAATGGCAGCAGCCCATAGCTGCCACTAAGTCCTAGATTAATCATGGCAGGCGTCTCCCCAAGATACCTTCGCTGATTAACCTGTAAGATAAAGAAAATGAAGACATACACCAAAAAATCCTTTATTTGAAATGAATAACAAAAAAAACCCACCCTCTTTCCCCACTTTATTCAAGTCCCCAAATACCCTTTCATGTCCGACGTAATCCACAGAGGTCCCATGACGCTTTCAGTTTTGCTACATCAGAAGCTGACAGAGAGCGGTCACAGACCATGACCGCTCTCTGTGAGCTCCCCTCAGCGACTGAAGTGAGTCGCGCTATCAGCTATGACGTCACTCAGGTTATCCGCGGCCACAGATCTCAGCGGGAGGACTTCAGCTGTGGCTACGGGTAACCTCAGTGACAGCACCGGTGACTCAGGGGATTTGCGGTCACCGGTGAGACCTTCACCGGTGACCAAGAATATGGCTGTGACACACGGACAGAGCCGCGGGATGACAATGAAGTCGGGTGAAATTCATCTGACTTCATTCTGATCCCGCGGCTCTGTCTGTGTCTGCTGTCAGCGGCCATTCAGCTCTGCTACATGGCTCTGTATGTGTCTGCTGTCAGCAGCCATTCAGCTCTGCTACATGGCTCTGTCTGTGTCTGCTGTCAGCGGCCATGTAGCAGAGCTGAATGGCAGATGACATAATAAAAACGGATCCCATACGCATCAAACACGCATTGCACATGGACTGCAATCAATTGAAAAATCCCAGGATCGCATTGCAGTTGCATTGCACACTGATCATAACGTGAACAGAGCTCATGCACCGCCCCGGGGCTCGGACAGCTGCCGAGCCGCTCGGATCTGTGCTCGTCGGTGGGTGGCTTGAGCTCCTCATGGACCCGGGGGTCACGTCGCTCTAAAAGGGTGCTGGCGCTACGTGAGGGGTAGTGTTCAGTTGGGATGTTCACGGCCGAGGCCGTGGTTATTTGGGGATTTACGTTCGTGACGCCACCCACGGGTTGTGGTGAATGGATGGACACCACCGCTGCCGTTGACTAGGCTCCCGGGGACGGTGTTGCACTGCTTGGTGTTGACACCTCTGTGGGTAGGGGGATGATGGTCCCGGGCGCCCGAGGGAGGTGCTGAGGTGGGGGAATGGATGCGTGCTGGCGTGTCGGTACGGTGTGGCGCGGTGCGCGGCCCGGAGGCACTGTTGTACTCACTATTACAGACACGCTGGAGTCTCTGGTAAACCAAACAAGATGGTGGACGGTGCCCGCAGCCGGCTGCGCTCTTCCCCTTTTCAGGTTGGTGGTTTCTGCCTTTCTCCTGCACCTCACTTTTGGTAGAAATGATGACTCCTATGCCTGAGCAACGGTAGTCAGCTCCCCAGCCTTGTGTGTGCCGGTAGAGCCCGTTTGCCCGCAGACGCTGGCCCGTGGGCTCTCGATGCCTGGGCGGTGGCTTTCTACCCCTATCGTTGGGCTGTTGTCTTCAGTTGGGTCTTAGGTGGGAAAGGGCCTAAAGTCCAGTCCTCAATCAGTGGATTCGACTTGGTCCAGTAGTTTCTGGGCCTCGTACTGGGTCTGAGTACCCCTCCTGGTGCTCCGGTTTCCAATCGGTTCCCCGGATCGGTACCGGCGGGCCACTACCCGGTCCCTTACGGTTCCACCAGCTGTAATCCCAGCTCCTGCAGGTGGCCACCACCGTCTGCCTCCTTGCCACGGTACCAGGGCTACGACCCCGGCAACGGTCAGTGTTAACGCTGCAAGCATTACACCTCAGGCCTGCTGCACTTGAACTTGACTCCCAACAGACTCAACTTCACTCACCGACTGTTTCCTGTCTCAGGCTCTCTGGACTCCTAGGTGGGCGTGGCCAACCACCTGGCCCCGCCCCCCTGGTGTGACCATTGAACACTGAGAGAGGTGACAAGGGTTTTTGTAGGTTGGCTGCTGTCATCTTATTAAGGGGGGGAGGTGTTTGTGTAAGGGCCTACCTGTGACTACCTGGCTAGTCCAGGGCGTCACACTCATGCTACTTTCTACCATGAGACTCGGACCGATTTTACACGCACAAATGTGTTTCCAGCCTAAGGCAGATTGCTTTCCTCTGGCAAAATGGGCCAAAAAAACACAACTTCAACTGACACTGAAAAGTCAAAAACTGTTAAAACTGTTACAAAGGGATAAAGAAAAAAAGTAGTACTTATCAGCCTGTACACCAAAGGATAGCTCCATACTCCAGATCTGATACAATCGAGACTGCCAGGACAGTGGAAATCCAAATAAACCATGATGAATATAGAGAAAAAGTGCAGATTAAAAATGCAAGGTACGAATGATGTGCTTTGGACTTGCTTAAGGCTGGGGCCACACGGGGATTTCTGCGATCCCCTCGCATAACACTCGGCTGTGCTGTACCGGAAGTTGCCGGATCCTGATAGACAGGATCCTGTTTTCTGTACTGAGCATGCTCAGAACACAGCCTGGCATGGTCAGTACAGAAATCTCTCTCTCTCTCTCTCTCTCTCTCAGACAAAAGACCAGGATCGTGGAGGAGGGAGAGGGAGTAATAAAAATGGAGTCCCTAAGTGTGCCTGTGTATTTATTTCTAATAAAGTATTTTTTCTCTGTGTGATCTCTTTTTTTAACCCTTTATTAGGGATTCTTAATGGCTGGGTCAAACTTGGCCTGACATTAAGAATCTCGGGCTTTATACTAGCTGGTAAAACAAAGCTGGTATTAACCCCATTATTACACAACATGCCACTCGGCAGCAGGGCCGCTGGAGGAGTTGGATACAGCGCCAGAAGATGGCGCTTCTATGAAAGCGCCATCTTCTGGAGCGGCTGTGGACCGAAATTCACAGCGGGGGGGCCCAGAAAGCTTGGGCCATCCTGCCCTACGGATTCCAATCCCAGCTGCTTAGTTGTACCTGGATGGATACAAAAATTGGGCAAAGCCCAGGTTGTTTTATTTAATTATTTCAGCCTGGAGCCATCTTCCTTGGTCCACGCTACCAGCAAACAGGCCAGAAAGGGGAGAAAAGGCAGTTGCGACTTCCCTGGATGAATCCCACGGTACTTTAAGTCAGAGATTGTCCAAAACAAGTAGTGCCAGGAAGGCGAGTTAGCGGTTACCCTTATACAAGCCTGCAGGATACCTGGTTCTCTCTTGGTGTATCTCAGCATCGCCCGGGTGCCACTTGAAGCATTTGAAATTGAGTAAAAACCAGTTGCAAGACACTTTGGACTGAGACTGAGTTATTCTGCGACCTGTTGTTCTATACACATATACCCGAGCCCCTGGGGCTAGCCTCACTCTCGGGAAGCCACACCACCCGACTGCAGATTCCATCAGCCCCAGACGCTTGTTAAAACTGCAGTGGCGGTCACCCATCACCCTGACCGCAAACCAAGAGTGGCGGCACGATTCAGATGTAAATAACCTGACATATCTGTTGCCAGCGGTAATCGAGTGGAGCCCCTGTGGCTTCCCAGAAGGTGGAGTGACGTTTCTGAGGTGACCGCTACAGGTGGGCGACACACCTGCATCCATCGCAGCATGTGCGGGCCGTGAGATCAGGAATTCAGCTGACTCTCGATCAGCTTACTCCAGTGCCGGCCGATAAATTCTGTGTCCCGCTTCATCCATCACCTACAGGCAAAAAAACGCTGATGTGAAAGCACCTTTACAGAGAGATGCAGCACTCTTGACATTGATTAATCTGTCCATCTATCACTTAAGTTGAGCTCCCAATGCCGATCGTGTGGACACAGCTCCTCTGCCCTCTCAGGATCGCCATGATTTACCGATACATCATAGGTACATAAAAGGTTGTCAAGGGGTTAAAAGTGAGCTAGTTGGACTTTTTGGGTTGAAAATGGACTCAAAGTAAACTCCCAAACTTACTGCCATTTTTTATAAGATACTTTCTTTAAACAGTAGTACAGAAAAAAGTCTGCATCTTTAAAAAAATAATGATTTTCATGCAGGGTAATACTGTGTCACATGTATGGCACTTGGCTAGTTAGTAAAGGCCTAAAAGATTAAAGAATTACATGGCCCCCTTCCTCACCTGACCTAAACCCTATTTAGAGCTTTTGAGCCCTGCTTAAACAGTACAGGAGGCTGTAGGTGATGCTACCCAAAGAGCTGATCATCAACAGATTAAGGTGGGCTTTACACGCTGCTACATCGCTAGCAATTGCTAGTGATGTTGAGCACGATAGCACTCGCCCCCGTCCTGCGGCCGATATGTTGTGATCGCTGCCGTAGCGAACATTATCGCTACGGCAGCGTCACACGCACATACCTGGTCTGCGACGTCGCTGTGACCGGCGAACCACCTCCTTTCTAAGGGGGCGGTTCATTCAGCGTCACAGTGATGTCACAGCAGCGTCACTGAACCGCCGCCCAATAGAAAAGGAGGGGAGGAGATGAGCGGCCGGAACATGCCGCCTACCTCCTTTCTTCCTCATTGCCGGTGGACGCAGGTAAGGAGATGTTTGTTGTTCCAGCAGCGTCACACGTAGCAATGTGTGCTGCCACAGGAATGATGAACAACATCGTACCTGCAGCAGCACCGATATTATGGAAATGAACAACATGTCAACGAGCAACGATTTTGCACGTTTTTGCGCTAGTTGATCGTCGCTCATTTGTGTTATGCGAGCGTCACATGAGACGATCTATCGTGCGATATGTCGTCGGGGGTCACGGTTTTCGTGACGCACATCTGACATCGTTTACGACGTCGTCCCGTGTGACACCTACAAGCGACGCAGAACGTTCGCAAATCGTGTATCATTGACACGTCGCTCATTTTTAAAAAGACGTTTATTTTTATTTGCGCCGGTTGTTCATCGTACCCGGGACAGCACACATCGCTCCATGTGACACCCCGGGAACGTTGAACACAGCTTACCTGCGTCCCGCGGCTCCTGCCGGCTATGCGGAAGGAAGGAGGTGGGCCGGATGTTTACATCCCGCTCATCTCCGCCCCTCCGCTTCTATTGGCCGGCCGCTGTGTGACGTCGCTGTGACGCCGAACGTCCCACCCCCTTCAAGAAGAGGATGTTCGCCGCCCACAGCGACGTCACTCAGCAGGTAAGTACGTGTGATGGGGGTAAACGACTTTGTGCGCCACGGGCAACTAATTGCCCGTGAAGCACAAACGACGGGGGCAGGTGCGATCGCTCATGTGATCGCACGATAGATCGTACTGTGTGACGCCGGCATAATTCTTGTCCTGCAGGTTGACGCCCAAATCTGTCTGCGCTGCTCCCAGAAACCAGAGAATCTCTCAGGCGGAGTGTCAGAATCAGCAATCTGAACAGGACCTGATGATGCCAGGACAGTTGGCAAAGTTAGAGAAAACCTATGGGTGACACAACTAATATTGACCGTCGCCATTGTCACTTATGTACATGGATTTATCCAAATTCTCTAAATCTTTTTAGAATATTATGTACTGTAGATGGTGAGATATTCAGAATGTTCACAATTTTATATTGTGAACAACTGCGTCTAAAAATTCTGTTAACAATTTCATAAAAATGTTATTCAGTTTTGGAGAACCTCTAACCATCTTTGCAGAGCAATAGAAGCGGAGGGGCGAAGATGAGCGGGACGTAAACATCCCGCCCACCTCCTTCCTTCCGCATAGCTGGCGGGACGCAGGTAAGCTGTGTTCGTCGTTCCCGGGGTGTCACACGGAGCAATGTGTGCTGCCTCGGAAACGATGAACAACCGGAACACAGAAGGAGGAACGACATTTTGAAAATGAACGACGTGTCAACGAGCAACGATAAGGTGAGTATTTTTGCTCGCTCACAGTCGTTCGGAGGTGTCACACGGTACGATATGTCTAGCAATGCCGGATGTGCATCACGAATTCCGTGACCCCGCCGACATATCGCCCAATATATCGTACCGTCTGATGCCGGCATTAGTCTCTGCTAGTCTGCTTGTTTGCTCTCTTTGATCACCTGTTGTGAGAGAGCCTAATACATCTGCTCCCTGGATATATATGCTATCTGGGTTCTTCCTTCTATGCCAGCTATAGCTTGTCAGAGTGCCAGTGTGTCAGAGTTTTGGTTTTCCCTTGTCTGTGTTCATCTGTGTTTAACATCATACTCCTGTTCTGTTCTTCACTGGTGGGAGGGGGATGGGGAAATCAGACTAGGTCTGGTCAAGAGCATGGCCAGGAACTAGACTCAGGCATCTCCACCACTAGGAGTATCCTTGAGATTAGGGATTACAAAAAGCTATGGATAAAAAGCGCAATAGGGTCTTACCCAATTTAAATAGAAGAGATTACAAAAGGTGGTTGCTCACCTTGTGCAGTTGTGCAATCCACAACAAGTAACTGAACGTAAACAGCTGCTGCAGGATCCATACGCCCAAAAGGGTGAAGCAGAAGTACAGGAACCAAATAAAAATGTGGAGAGAAACCTGTGCTGCTGTAAAGAAAGGAAAAGTGCAAATCAGTGAGTAATGAAGATGGGTGGTTTATTTCTTTGCGTTTCAAAGTGTATCCTCACTTCTTCATCAGGAAATCCACCAAAATACAATACAATGGCCGAAATGGAGTAAAAATTTGGTGGTAAAAAAGGTGCCAAGATAACACGTGACAACAAGTCAGGGTTCAAAGGATTACATGTGGCGCAAAAACAATAGTATCTGACAAAATATACGCAGGTTTCTCTTCACATGTTTATCTGGTTCCTGTACTTCTGACATTAGGGATAGGGCCCCTATTCAACAAGTCACATCGTGGTGGTGAATGCCATAGACCTCCAGATATCATTGTCTGTGAAGACAGTTTAACGTGCAATCCACAAATGCAACTTAAAGCTCTATCAGAGAAAGAAGCCATACAGTACAGTATATCACAAGTGTGTACACCACTCACCTTTTCGCAAATATTTTATTACATCTTTTCATGGGAAAACACTGAAGATATGACACATTGATACAGTATAATGTAAAGTGGTCAGTGTACAGCTTGTATAATAGTGTAAATTTGGTGTGCCCTCTAAATAACTTACAGCTATTATTGTCTAAACCACTTGTAACAAAAGTGAGCACACCCCTAATTGAAAATGGCCAAATTGTGCCAATATTTTGATGGCCACGATATTTTCAAGCACCGCCATAACTCTCTTGGGTATGGAGTTCATAAACAATCAGTGTCCTAACTTTTTTTGAATTTGGTTGTAGAAATATATTCATAAATATTCCGCAACTTTTTCTGGCCATTTTTAAGTTTTGGCATAGGTACTAAAAATAGTGTATTAAAAGGCATAAGTCACTGATAAATTTTGGGTAGGTATTTATAACAAAGAAATGTCACACATTTTTATAAACACTTTGAGCACAAATGCAAAGATAAATGTTCCCCAATATTTTTAAAGATATTTATGATGAAATTAAAATAGGACCTAAGCATGCTACTTTTTAAAGCATTCACAATGACAATTGGTACTTTTTCAGCAGATAACCCAAAACTGAGGTTCTGTGAATGGGGCTTGTTTCCCATAATGACTTTATAGGGTTTTTTCTACAGTGCTTAAAAAATGAGTCAGAACTTTTTTAATATTGGTTTTGTTAATAACGATCTAATTTTCTGGTCTTGAATAATAACAGGAAAGGGTTTTTTTAACAATAAACTGAGTTTATATACATATTGAAACAAAAAAAACGCTAACATTTAAAGTTGTCAAAACGGTGGCCAGGAACAGAATTAAATTCGGGCACCCTTATTGTACCAATACCTGGAGGCGGCCAATTTAGAACTGACATTTTCTTTGTTGGTTCTTGGCACAAGTTAAAGTTTGACTGTTGCTCTCATGGCTACAATGAAATCCTTTAAAGTGAATCTGTCAGGTGCCATGTGTATTCAGAATCACAAGCAGTTCTGAGTGCATATTTCTAATCCCTGTCTACTGTCCCTGTATCTAGTAGCATAGATAAAGAGATCTTTAGAAAAAGTATTTCTAAAGATCCTTTATGATATGCTAATGAGTGCAGGGACTAGTCCCAAGGGCACTAGTTCCTGTGCTCATTCCACCCTCTTAGCATGTTAGCACACCCAGAGGGGCGTGCTAACATGTAATTCAACGCCCACTGCCCAGTGTCATCATCGGCAGTGACGCGCGTACCTGTGTCCGTTGCACCGCCTCAGAACACTGGGCACAGGGTCAGTGCACAATATCAGAAATCCCCAGCACTTCCGGTAATGTGCACTACACCAGTTTGAAGTCGGGATGCGTATACCCAGCTTCATAGTGCACATGACCAGAAGTCTGAGGATCATGTGCACTGAGATGAAATCCAGCGTCGGGCGCAGTGGCAGCAGAGGTGAACGTGCCCATGCGGCACGGTGGCAGCAGAGGTAAGTGTGACATTGCCTCTGACTCTGTGCATTCATTAGCATGTCAGTATGCCCACACGGGCATGCTGACATGCTAAGGGGGCTGACTACCAAGGGAACTAACGCCCTTGCGACTAGTCGATGGTCTCATTAGGATATAATGAAGGATCTTTAGAAATACTTTTTCTAAAGATTTTGGGGGGGGGGCTCGAGATTGAACTCGAACGCAAGCTTTTTGCTAAAAGCTCGACAGCTCGAGTTACGTTCGATAACGGTTCAATCAGCAAAAAGCCTAGCTAGTTACTAGGTGGCTTTTCACTGTAATAGTGTGAGACACTGTGATTCACACTATTATCAAATTTCAGCGTGTAGTGTGCGGGGGGACGCGGTTTAGATCTGTGGTGCTGAGAGAATGCCGATTGCCATTTTTTTTTTCCTAAGTGCGCGTGCAGTGGGGCAGGCCAGGATGTCAGCCAATCACAGACACACACACAGCTAAGTGGATTTTTGTTAGACAAGCAAGGGCATGTGTCATAGGCTGTGAATGTCACATGTCCTTGCCTTATAAATACGGCCATTTTCCCTCACGCCGCCATTGTCTGCCTTGTGCGTGTGGGTGACAGTCTCCACTCACGCTGCTGCTGCCGCCACCGATCCTGCTGTGTGCGCTATAGACATAGTGCAAGCTACACAGCGCTGTAGGGATTAGGGAGAGACTGCAGGCTATTTCAGCCCTTTTTAGGGCTGATTTCCAGGCGTTCATAGCCATAGCTGCTAGGCAGGTCCGTGCAAACGCTGTGCACAGCTTTAGATAACAGCGTCTGTGTACCTCAGCTCAGTGAATTCCTTGCTGCATTTCATCATTAGGAGGGATAGAAAGTGAGGCTTCCTTTCCTGTCCTGGTACCCACAGAACCTGGGCACTGTACCCACCTGCCCACTTTTGCCACGCTATTTTATTTGCTCAAAGAGCTGACACTTTTTCTGCCATCCTAAAAGTGTCTGGAATACTAAGTTAGTTTTCCTTTCCTGTCCTGGTACCCACAGAACCCGGGCACTGTACCCACCTGCCCACTTTTGCCACGCTATTTTCATAGCAAACAGTGCTGAAACTTAGTGGCATCCAAAAAGTGTCTGCCATAGTAACTTAGTGTCCCACTGGTGCCAAGCAAGTTCCACCACCTCTGCATTCTACCCTCCTGCCCATTTTTGCTACGCTATTGTCATAGCAAACAGTGCTGAAACTTAGTGGCATCCAAAAAGTGTCTGCCATAGTAACTTAGTGTCCCACTGGTGCCAAGCAAGTTCCACCACCTCTGCATTTTACCCTCCTGCCCATTTTTGCTACGCTATTTTCATAGCAAACAGTGCTGAAACTTAGTGGCATCCAAAAAGTGTCTGCCATAGTAACTTAGTGTCCCACTGGTGCCAAGCAAGTTCCACCACCTCTGCATTCTACCCTCCTGCCCATTTTTGCTACGCTATTTTTATAGCAAACAGTGCTGCCAGTTTTAGGGCCATAGTTGCATTATCAGGGATAGTCAGTGTTGGTTCTTCAGCTGTCAATAAATCTAGACCACCTCTGCAATCTACACCACCTCTCAATTTTTGCTACCACATTTTAAGTGGCCAATATTGTCGCTAACAAAATGAGTGGCAAAAGGACAGATGCTGGTGGGAAGGGGAACAGGCGTGTTGGAGAAGGAAAAAAAAGTTTGTGTCCGTGGGGAAGGTGGGAAAGCTACATTAACATCTGCTGAAGATAGGCCATCTTCCAGCAAAAGTAAGATGTGTACTACTTTCCGTGGACAATCCGATGTGCTACCTTTTCTACGTAACAAAATAACTGCAACAAAGGTAGATGATGCACAAAAACAAGCACATGCTTGAATGGATCTCAAGTGCTCCAACAAGTGGCCTCCTCTCCACCTCAACTTCAACATCAAAAAAACAACAGATCACCAGAGGCGGATGCAACCGATGACGAAGTTACCTTGCGCCTTCCTGTACAGAGTCGGAGTACTGGAAGCACATCAACAAGTGCATCCTCAGCCACCACTTTGCCTCTGAGCACAAGTCGGGGTGGCTCTGCAGGTCGCATGTCCTCTAAGCCTTGCCTAGCCTGGTCCTTTTTTGACCTTGCAAAGGATCTCCCAAATCATGTGATCTGTAAAATTTGTCGGCAGTCTATAAGTAGAGGCCAAAACCTCACCAGTTTGACAACTTCTTCCATGAATCGTCAAATGAATAACAAGCATAAGTCCCAGTGGGAAGCTCACCGTGCTGCAATGCAGCCTAGCGGAGTGGACCAAACACCGTCTGCCCCTTCAAGTTCCTCCGCGCACTCTTCATCTTCTATGACTGTGGGGACAGCTGTCACACCTGGTTTTCCACGCAGACCTTCCACCACTTTAACCACAACAGGCAGTTTGCTTGGCAGGTTGTCAGTTGGTTTGGAAGGAGAAACAAGTGCTGGTGTACAGCTCTCTCAGACATCGAGAGCACCAACTTTTAATGAAAGCAACATCATGTCTCCGCCTGCACTTTCCTCACAGACCTGCATTTTTCCAGGGACACCCTACTCACCACCGTCTCCACACAGCAGCCAGATCTCTGTCCCTCAGATGTGGACAAATAAAAGGCCATTTCCTCCGAGCCATGACAAAGCTAAGAGGTTCACTTTATCTCTCTGTTAGCTCTTGGCTACCGAAATGCTGCCTTTCCGCCTGGTGGACACAGAGGATTTTCCAGACCTTATGTCCATCGCAGTGCCCCAGTACCAGATGCCCAGTTGCCACTACTTCTCCAAGAAAGGTGTGCCTGCGCTACACCAGCATGTCGCACCCAACATCACCGCTTCCTTGAGAAACTCTGTGTGTGACCGGGTGCATTTCCCCACCGATACTTGGACCAGTAAGCATGGACAGGGGTGTTACATGTCGCTGACTGGGCACTGGGTAACTATGGTGATAGATGGAGAAGGGTCTGCTGAACAAGTCTTGCCCCAAGACTTGTGCGTCCATCCTCTGTATGTCGAAGTTCCTCTACTGCTTCTGCCTCCTCAACCTTGTCTGGGTCCTGCACCTCCGCCCCAAGCCTGCCTGGTCAGGCCACCCGCGTTGTAACTGCGCACAAGGAATCCCACACACCTCCTTACTATGCTGGCAGCAGAGCTCAACGGCATCAGGCGGTCTTTACCTTGAAATGTCTTGGAAATAAGAGTCACACAGCAGATGAGTTGTGGTCAGCTCTGCGGTCCGAGTTTCGTAAATGGTTGTCTCCACTCAACCTGCAGCCAGGGAAGGCCGTGTGCGACAATGCTGCAAACCTGGGTGCGGCCCTTCGCCGGGGCAAGGTGACACACGTGCCTTGTATGGCTCACGTGTTGAACCTTGTTGTCCAGCAATTTTTAACCCACTATCCCGGCCTAGATGGGCTTCTGCACAGGGCACGGTCACTCTCTGCTCACTTCTGCCGTTCAACCGCCACAGCTGACCGACTTGCATCTCTCCAGAAGTCTTTTGGCCTGCCGGTTCATCGCCTGAAATGCGATGTGGCGACACGCTGGAATTCGACTCTCCACATGTTACAGCGACTGTGGCAGCACCGCCGAGCCCTGATGCAATACGTTATGATGTAAAACCTGGACCAACGAGATGCAGAGGTGGGGCAGATCACACTGATGGAGTGGTCTCAGATCAAGGACCTATGCACCCTTCTGCACAGTTTCGACATGGCGCCGAGTATGTTTAGCGCTGACATTGCCATTATCAGCATGACAATTCCAGTCATTTACATGCTGGAGCACACGCTAAACACTATTCGGAGTCGGGGTGGGACAAGAGGAAGGGGAGGAAGTACAGGAGGATTCATATGCGCAAGGGATACCAACATCTACAAGGTCCAGACGTTCATCATCACCAAGGCGACAGGCATGGGACGGTGGGGGAGAGGGATTAACAAGGGCGCATGGTAGCAGCCAAAATTTTGAGGAAGGTGCAGGAGACCATGAAGAAATGGAGGACGAAATCTCGATGGACATGGAAGACTCAGCAGATGAGGGAGACCTTGGTAAAATTTTGGTTGAACGAGGTTGGGGGGAGATGTCAGAGGAAGAAAGCATAGTTAACATCTCTACGCCACAAACACAGCGAAGACTTGGTCCTGGTCCGCATGGATGCGCAAGACACATGAGCGCCTTCTTGAGGCACTACCTTCAACATGACCCTCGGATTGACAAAATTAGAAGTGATGATGACTACTGGGTTGCCACACTATTAGATCCCCGGTACAAGTCCAAATTTGGTGAAATAATTCCAGCCATAGAAAGGGACGCACGTATGCAGAAGTATCAGCAGAAGCTGTTACTCAATCTTAGCTTGGCTTTTCCACCAAACGCCAGTGGTGCACGGAGTGAATCTCCCAGTTGTCAGTTGCCAAGCATGGGACTGTCTCGTCATTATCAGTCAAACCGTACCAGCAACACCGTATCTGGTGCTGGTACCAGCAATTTTATGGAATAGTTTCATAATTTTTTTAGACCATCCAATGCAAGGCCACAAGAGACAAGAAGTGTGACACATAGTCAACGGCTGGAGAGGATGATACAGGAGTATCTGCAAATGAACATCGATGCCATGACTTTGCAACTGGAGCCTTGCTCATTTTGGGCTTCAAATCTTGAAAAATGGCCTGAGCTTGCCACATACGCCTTAGAGATCTTGTCGTGTCCCGCAGCCAGCGTTGTCTCTGAACGTGTCTTCAGTGCTGCTGGGTGTGTGCTGACAGATAAGCGCACGCGTCTGTCCAGTGACAATGTGGACAGACTAACGTTCATCAAGATGAACAAGTCATGGATCAGCAAGGACTTTACTACCCCTGTGTCATCCTGGGGAGAGTAAAGACTCGCCTTTTTTTGACAGTGCTTGATGCAAATGTACCTGTGAAGTGTACAACTGGGGAACAAGTGCTGCCACTGAAGTGGTGTCTGTGGGGCCCAATTTTTGGAAAAAAGGGAGACTCCGCTTGGAGTCCCTTTGCTGTGTTTTTAAAAACGAGCCAAGATGAACAAGTCATGGTTCAGCAAAGACTTTGCTACCTACACCAGTGTCATCCCGGGGACAGTTAAGACTGGCGTATTTTTGAATGTGCTTGATGCAATTGTACCTGTGAAGTGTACAACTGGGGCACAAGTGCTGCCACTGAAGTGGTGTCTGTGGGGCCCAATTTTTGGAAAAAAGGGAGACTCCGCTTGGAGTCCCCTTGCTGTGTTTTTAAAAATGATCCAAGATGAACAAATCATGGATCAGGAAAGACTTTGCTACCTACACCGGTGTCATCCCGGGGACAGTTAAGGCTGGCGTATTTTGTAATGTGCTTGATGCAAATGTACCTGTGAAGTGTACAACTGGGGCACAAGTGCTGCCACTGAAGTGGTGTCTGTGGGGCCCAATTTTTGGAAAAAAGGGAGACTCCGCTTGGAGTCCCCTTGCTGTGTTTTACATGATTTTAGAAGGGCATACCATGCCTATATCTGTGTCTCGTCCTCTTTTTCCTCGTCCAGCTGTTTTGTTTTCACATGAGTATTTTTCCTTGTCACTTTCCCATGTGTTTGTGTTGTCTTGTGAGTTGTTTGTCACCTTTTGGACACCTTTGAAGGTGTTTTATAGGTGTTTTTATGTGTTTGTGATTGCCTCCCATTGTTTTCAATGGGGTTCGAGAGCTTCATCGAACAGCTCGCCGAACCGAACTTGAACGCGGCCTTCATTTGACAAACCGAACCGAACTTGAGCCTCTAAAGGTTCGCTCATCTCTAGTAATAACTCTGGAACGCTTCAACAGTGATTCTGAGACAGTTTTTTGTGACATATTGTACTCCATGATAGTGGTAAAAATTGGTTGATATTTTACCTAGAATTGAGAATTTTGATAATGACTGATCAATTATGGCAGAGAAAGAAGCAGATTTGTCTGATATTACAAGGTTGTTTATTTTCACATGTAGTATTGATATACAAAATAAAAATGAAAACGGTGGTTAAGTTTTATTTCATACGGGTAACGGGATCTCACATGAGTCGTGCTGCCAGAATCACGAGCAGCAGTAATCAGAGCATTCTAAACATCATTGTTTTACTCTGAAATGCTTTAGTATACAGTGGGTATGGAAAGTATTCAGACCCCTTTAAATTGTTCACTCTTTGTTTCATTGCAGCCATTTGGTAAATTCAAACAAGTTCATTTTTTTCTCATTAATGTACACTCTGCATCCTATCTTGACTGAAAAAAAACGGAAATGTAGAAATTTTTGCAAATTTATTCAACAAGAAAAACTGAAATATCACATGGTCATAAGTATTCAGACCCTTTGCTCAGTATTGAGTAGAAGCACCATTTTGAGCTAGTACAGCCAGGAGTCTTCTTGGGAATGATGCAACAGGTTTTTCACACCTGGATTTGGGGATCGTCTGCCAATCTTCCTTGCAGATCCTCTCCAGTTCCGTCAGGTTGGATGGTGAACGTTGGTGGACAGCCATTTTCAGGTCTCTCCAGAGATGCTCAATTGAGTTTAGGTCAGGGCTCTGGAGTTGTTCTGAAGTTGTTCCACACCTTTGTTATTTTAGCTGTGTGCTTAGGGTCATTGTCTTGTTGGAAAGGGAACCTTTGGCCAAGTCTGAGGTTCAGTTTTGTTGTAGGATATCTCTGTACTTGGCCGCATTCATCTTTCCTTCAATTGCAACTAGTCGTCCTGTCCCTGCACCTGAAAAACACCCCCATAGCACGATGATGCCACTACCATGTTTCACTATTAGGATTGTATTGGGCAGGTGATGAGCAGTGCCTGGTTTACTCCACACATATCGCTTAGAATTATCACCAAAAAGTTCTGTCTTCATCTCATCAGAGAAGAGAATCTTATTTCTCATAGTCTAGGATTCCTTTATGTGTTTTTTTGAAAACTCTATGCAGGCTTTGATATGTCTTGCACTGAGGAGAGGCTTCCATCGGGCCACTCTGCCATAAAAGCCCGACTGGTGGAGGGCTGCAGTGATAGTTGACTTAGTGGAACTTTCTCCCATTTCCCTACTGCATCGCTGGAGCTCAGCCACAGTGATCTTGGGGTTTTTCTTTACCTCTCTCACCAAGGCTCTTCTCCCACGATTGCTCAGTTTGGCTGGATGGCCAGGTCTAGGAAGAGTTCTGTGGTCCCAAACTTCTTCCATTTAAGGATTATGGAGGCCACTGTGCTCTTAGGAACCATGAGTACTGAAGAAATTATTTTGTAACCTTGGCAAGATCTGTGCCTTGCCACAATTCTGTCTCTGAGCTTCTTAGGTAGTTACTTTGACCTCATGATTGTCATTTGGTCTGACATGCACTGTGAGCTGTGAGGTCTTATATAGACAGGTTTGTACCTTTCCCAATCAAGTCCTATCAGTTTATTTAAACACAGATGGACTCCAATGAAGGAGTAGAACTATCTCAACGAGAAATACAAGGAAATGGACAGCATGTGACTTAAAGATGAGTGTCTGAGCAAAGTGTCTGAATACTTATGACCATGTGATATTTCAGTTTTTCTTCTTTAATAAATTAGCAAAAATTTCTACATTTATTTTTTCTATCAAGATGGGGTGCAGAGTGTACATTAATGAGAAAAAAAATGAACTTTTTTGAATTTACCAAATGACTGCAATGAAACAAAGAGTGGAAAATTTAAAGGGGTCTGAATACTTTCCGTACCCACTATATCTTGATAGTTTAGAGAACAGCCAGAATAGGGGCAACTAGTCACCAAGGTATTTCCATGAGGACTTCTCCCTGCCCTCTGAGCTAGAGTGATAGGCTACACAATATACTCACATAGGGACAGACCTGTCAAACTACCAGGGACAAGCCTCTTGGACTTATCATTGTGTCCCTGGCCGCACTTTCACCATTGTAACTCAAGAGCTAATCTCTGATTCATGCTGTCCATGGTTAAGGAAACATGAATTATTTTACAGTCCTTTTAAAATAATCTTCATAGTCATAGTAAAAAGTCAGAGAAAGCACAAATGAGTTTTGAGCAATCAGCTTTTACTCAGTCATTTACAGTATTGATCTCTTGCTGGGACACGACATGAAACTCCATTTCTTCATTTTGTCTGTGATGAAGCCAAATTGTATTAGCGCTTTACTATTTCCTATTCTAAGTGACATGAAACATCACATTTTCTTATATTGTTTATGCCGATACTGTTGGATATGATAGCGGCATTTTGCCTGTTTTTGCAGATATAAGAACATTTCTAACATCATTTTGACAACGTATGATTGTGTGTCTTGTTTGTACCTTAATGTTTGTGCTATTTCTGTAATGTGGATTTACAATTGGGTGAACTTGTGCCTGTTGAACTCTAGTTTCCTGTTGCTTTGCATGTCAGGGCATGTTGCCTAGCTGTAGGCGTAAACTTTAGTGTACCATAATAAAGACTTTTATTATCACTTGCATTGTATTAATGTATACTTTACTGCCTGACTCATTTGGTTTCCTACATTCTGTTCTGAGTAAATTCATGTCTTTCCTGGAGTCATTTACATACGGCCATTTACAAGCTTATCCTCTATGACCTGCTCCTTGTACTCTCTTGTTACTACGGTATGTGCTGCCATTACTTCCTGTCACGCTGTTATCTGACTGGTTGGGTCTCTTTCTGTTGGTGAATACCAGTGCATTCTGTACTGAAGAACTAGGTCATAGATGTGATGTAAAGGATCCATTACCCAGCGAAGCTTGTATATACACTATAATCTCATTTGATAAGTTTACCAATAAAGGGTCAATAGTCAACTTAATAGACATCCATTTT
The DNA here is from genome assembly GCF_048569485.1 of Anomaloglossus baeobatrachus. Lineage (NCBI taxonomy): Eukaryota > Metazoa > Chordata > Amphibia > Anura > Aromobatidae > Anomaloglossus > Anomaloglossus baeobatrachus. The sequence goes on from NC_134356.1 coordinate 369,682,407, forward strand.
GCCAAAAATCTCAAATTTATAATATGTACAATTGGAATTTTTAGTGCTGTAGTGCAAATTTAGTGCTGGCTTTTTTGTTTTTTCTTCATTGAATTGGTCGGTGGCTAACCCCCACCTTGCTATGCACCCCAATTTGGGATGTATTCCACCTGTCTAGATTTTGGCGGTTTGTGGCTGTTCACATTGTCATTAGGCCCTGTCCACAGGCTACTTACTTCATGCAGCATTTGCTTGGACCTGTCCCGCCCACAGCCATGACTCAGTCATGGGTACGGTATTGAAAAAGACCAAGTGAGTGCTGCTAAGAGCAGTTCAACTATTTCATATGTGAGACCGTCTGGCACATTTTATAAAAAATGTTAGTGTAGGACTGCCCCGAAAAAGATTTGCCGTGACGTGGCGGGGTAGCTCAAGAAATTGCAATTTTTTGCCAAAAATCTCAAATTCATAATATGTACAGTTGGAATTTTTAGTGCTGTTGTGCACATTTAGTGCTAGCCTTTTTGTTTTTTCTTAATAGACATCCAGTTCCCATGGCAACACAATGGCGCATGCATAGCCAACGTGTAGACTGCCGGCATCTCAAAAGCATTGGGAACTTTGTGTGAAATCGGCGCTATGCCGCACTTAGTTATTAATTATGTGCACTGAGGACAACAGGGACATACTATATAGTGTATAAAAATAGTCTACACACCTTTATGCCAGGTTTTTGTCATTTAAAAAACAAATCATACCAAAATCAACTATTTCAGAATTTTTTTGTCACCAATAATCTGTACAGTTCCATTTAAAAATAAGCAGACATTTAACTCAGGAGGAAAAATAAAAAGAAAGAACTTAAATAATGAGTTTACATAAATATGTACATCCTTAGGGTTTGCCCATGTAGCACTCAGGGATATGGGGTACTCGGTTCCAGGCAATGTCTCTCTTGGGAATGTCACGGTGGTGGCAGTTACCCAGTTCCGTGCCCTGGGCCCTTTTTGTAATAGGGATATTTATAGGGGAGAATATGATAATGTTCACATGTGACGCCACTTGCGGTGTTGTGGCTAAGTGTAGGGAGCCGCCACTGCAGAATGTCTCTACAGGGCTAATGGTATTGGCAGTTAGAATGGTAGTCCCTCCGCAAGTAGGGTTTTGCCCCAGAGGGTGTATGGTAGATGGTAGTCCACACAGGTGTTTAGTGCAACTGGTTTACTCCCTGATGAAGATGTGAACTGGTTGCTCGAGGCCGGCTGGTTTCGCATCCAGGTCCCCTTCGTCCCAGTGCCAGTTTGGTTCTCTGGTACATTCTTCCCCTGCACCTGTCTCTGGTAAGTGGGTCCCCGTGGTATAGAACAACTGGGGATCTCTGTTCTGTGGTTTGTCCACTTCTGTCTGCCTGACGGTAGCGTGAACCCTGTGGGATTGGAGTCTCTGGTCCTGTCCCTGGTTCTCCCTTTGCTACTGAGTCTTCGGGTTCTTTAGGGTCAGCAAGGTTTTCTGATGGTCCCCTTTGCTGTGCAGGTGTTAACAGGTTGGCTTGAAGCTCTTTCCTGTTCTAGGGTCCTGTACCCCATCAGTGCGTAGTTCCGGGAGTACTCCACCATACTCCACCGACAACCACTTCTCCTGGGTACCAGGTCACCGTTAACCCGAGTCAGGACGTCACTTTACTTCCACCTTCACTCCTCGCCTGTCTCACACTTTCAACTAACTACTCTCCACTGTCTGCCCCTCCCACTTGGTCAGCTAGTGGGCTGGATTGGCTCCACCTCTAGGCGGCCATCCATTGGTCGCACCCTAGCTAAGTACCATTGTATTGAGGAATGTTGGGGAAAAACTAGGATTTTTGTTGATACCGGCACTGGGGTTCTGGGTCCCTAAGGGGGTAGGCCCTACATCCTGGTGGGGATGCAGAACCTTGTAGTACCATGATGGTCTTAGGGGTGCAACATTCCCCCTTGGTTAATTCCAGGACGTCCTTGGGCTGCGAGGTAAAACTGTTTACACTTTTTTTTTTTATTTTCATGTAAACATAACAAGTCTTCCTACGCAGGGGAGGTTCATCACTTTAAACGTTTCAAACCTGGGGTATCCCTCCCTGCACCCACCACCCAAAGATCCTGGTCCCAGAACCCTTCTAAGGATGCAGGTCACTGGTTTCACTAGTGACCAGGTCCGGACCATCTCTGTCCCAGACCTTTCCTGCACCCGGCCTCTCCTGGTGGTGGTGCTCACAGCTATGTCCTTTGGATGGGTGTACCCTGGTGGGGCACAAATGGTGCAACTTTTTACAAGACACAAGTTTGTGTTGGCTGCTGCCAGTCATGCAGCCTGGGGTCCATTTTTATATCAACACATTAACTGGATTTACAAGTGTATAATACAAATCCCTTTAAAAATCGATTTTATTAGATAATCTTAAAAACGCCCAGGTGATTAACCCAACAACTGAAACAATAAATCAAGATATATAATAGGGAGCTCACATAGAATAGGGGTAGCCAAATTCATAATGCATATAGGCAGAAGTCACAATGGTATAAAGATGAATAATCCAATATACACATCTACACTCCAGTGACCCTAATATGTCACTGTATCTGGCTCTGCCTATCAACGGAGGGTGTGACACCCTAACGTAGCTGGGTGCCCCCGTTCCTCGACGGCTGACCCTCACTCTCCCTAGACAACCCTACCAATCTATAATCAATACTGTACCTAAATCTCTCACATCTAACAGGAATTATGATAATCCACTGTTAATCATATTATAGGATCAATACCGCAGATGATAACACACTAGGTACAAAAAATCAAACACCTGTTGCCACAATAATGGCTACCATATATGATGTTGGAATCTTCCTTCTTACCTTTATTTCCCCTGGGCCTCCTGATGATCCGATGACAGGCGGAGAAACGTGTCGAGGCCATGCACATAGCATCAGCTTGAGGGAAGTACCTTTATCTTTGTTTATTTGCAGTAACATACTCTGAGCTTATTGTGGCAACAGGTGTTTGATTTTTTTTTTTTCAGGGGGCAGGGCTTTCTTTTTGCGCCTTTTGGTCTGCTGTGGCTCAGTTATTTTTCACAGCAAAATGGTGGCGGTTTTTCAAACAATAAAGTTCAGTCCATAAAACACAGTTTTCAAGGCACACGTCACCCGGTTTGACCGGGTCCAGTTCAATCCTGTTCATGACACCAGGAAAAGGGTTGTAGCACCCAGGGATATGGATACTCGTTTCCGGGCAATGTCTCTCTTGGGAATGTCACAGTGGTGGCCGTTACCTGGTTTCGTGCCCCATAATGGGGATATTTATAGGGGAGAATATGATAATGTTCACATGTGATGCCACTTGCGGTGTTGCGGCTAAGTGTAGGCAGCCGCCGCTGCAGCATGTCTCTACTCGGGCTGATGGTATTGGCAGCTAGAATGGTAGGCCCTCTGCAAGTAGGGTTTTGCCCCAGAGGTTGTATGGTGCAGTGGGTGTCGGAAGATGGTAGTCCACACAGGTGTTCAGTGGAACTGGTTTACTCACTGCTGAAGATGTTAACTGGTTGCCCGAGGCCGGCTCGTTTCTCCTCCAGGTCCCCTTCGTCCCAGTGCCAGTTTGGTTCTCTGGTACCTTCTTCCCCTGCACCTGTCTCTGGTAAGTGGGTCCCCGTCGTATAGAGCAACTGGGGGTCCCTATTCTGTGGTTTCTCCACTTCTGTCTGCCTGACGGTAGTGTGAACCCTGTGGGGTTGGAGTCTCTGGTCCTGTCCACGGTTCTCCCTTTGCTACTGAGTCTTCGGGTTCTTTAGGGTCAGCAAGGTCCTTGATGGTCCCCTTTGCTGTGCAGGTGTTAACAGGTTGGCTTGAAGCTCTTTCCTGTCCTAGGGTCCTGTACCCCGTTGGTGCGTGGTTCCGGGAGTACTCCACCGGCAACCACTTCTCCTGGGTACCAGGTCACCGTTAACCCGAGTCAGGACGTCACTTTACTTCCACCTTCACTCCCTGCCTGTCTGACACTTTCAACTAACTACTCTCCACAGTCTGCCCCTCCCACCTGGTCAACTAGTGGACTGGATTGGTTCCACGTCTAGGCGGCCATCCATTGGTCCCACCCTAGCTAAGTACCATTGTATGGGAGAACGTTGAGGAAAAACTGGGATTACATGGGTTTTTGTTGGTACCGGCACTGGGGTTCTGGGTCCCAGAGGGGGTAGGCCCTGCATCCTGTTGGAGATTCAGAACCTTGTAGCACCCTGATAGTCCCAGGGGCGATACACTCACATCTGCGTATGAAAAATCGGTCCATTCTTATCCAGATTCTCATCAAGAAAAGTTGGACGAGTGATATCCATTTGGTATTCCATATGTCATGCGAGTGATATGGGAGTGTCATTATTTTCTCGCCTAGAATCCGTTCGCCATCTGTATGCAATGTCTTCTTTTTCCTCAGCAGCTCTTATTCTGCAATCATTTATAGGACCATTTACAATATTCTATGCTACAGAATCAAAATGTATCAGTACAAATTGGATGCCATACGAATGATCGTGTGCAGTCCATATTTTTTTTCCAACCCGTTGACTTGCATTGGTGAGTCTCGGCTTTTTGCATACGCAGCATGCTGCATTTTTCTCCTCAGTCTGAATACAGCTGAGGAAAAAATTGCACATTAGAACTGCCTCATTGAATATGACTGGTGTGAGTGCAAGCCAAAATTTTATCGGATTGTCCTTGTATTTATATATCTTGCATTTAGTCTTTTTGCCTTTGGGTGACTTGCAGAGGGCGCTGTACACAGGAAATTCCCTCGCCATCTGACAGATTTGGAGCTACTGCAGGGAAGAGTGGGCACAGATTACCAGGTCTAGCTGTGCCATGCTGATAGACTATTACCCAAAAAGAGTGAATGCTGTCATAAACATAAAGAAAGGGTACTTCAGCTTTTCATTTTCCTCATAAAAGATTTCAGTTTGTTTTTCAATTCCATTGTAAAGATTATAGGTGACATTAAAGAAGTTGTCCAGTTACCAAAACTGTTTTTTTTCTTTTCTGATAAATCTTGCTAATATGTACCTGTCCACAAATCTATTATGTTTTTTCAGCAATATTACCTTTTCTTGTGCTCTAGCAGCACATCCTCATTGCTGGCTCCAGCTCTGATGGGGTTAATCTCTCTTCTGACTTCCTGGGTTCAGTTCCTACAACTCCCATAATTCTTTGCGGCTCTAGAACTGTAACACATCCACTCAGCTCTCCTCTCCACCCAAAGACTCCTCCCTGCCTCTTCCCAGTGTGGATGCACTGAGAGCAATCACAGCAGAGACAGCAGAAGCTGCCAGCTCTGCACAGCCAGGGGAAGAAAGCGTCTATCTTCTGCTTGTATGCTCATATAGTTCATAGTCTGTGTGTGTGTACAGAAATTGATTATTAGCCGGCGCAACATGTGAAAAAAATAATTGGGGGAAAAAAAATGAAGGGATTGCTTTTTCCCTCTTGCCTAGTCTGTGTGTCGTCCGTATCATCCGTGTGGCATGCATTTTGCAGGCTACTTTCACATCAGCGTTTTTTTGCCTGTAGGCAAAAAACCGCAAACTGCATATGACCGGATCTTGTGGATTAAATGTGCAACGCATGCAACCGTTATTTTATCGGATCCTTCTGCAGCGGGACACAGAATTTATCGGCCGGCACTGGAGTCAGCTGACTCCTGAACTCACAGCCCACACACGCTGCAATGGATGCAGGTTAACAGCAGTCACTGGCTGCTTTCGATCACATGTGACCATGTGCGAGCTGTGTGGTCAGGAGTTCAGATCAGCTGACTCCAGTGTCAGCCGATTAGGCTGGGGCCACACAGGGATTACTGCGATCCCCTCGCATGAAACTCGGCTCACGCTGGCAGTACAGCAGAGCTGAGTGTCATGCGTGTGTGTCCCTGCAACTGAGGTCTGACTGTGTAAGTGGACCTCAGCTGCAAGGGGTGGTACGGCACTCAGGAGGGGAAGGCAAACGCTGAGGGGTGGGCGGGCTGGCACTGAGGAGAAGTGGGAGGGATTTCTCTCCTCCTCTCCTCCGTAGTCGGCTATTGCGATTCTCGCTCTGCACTCGTGGTTCACCGATATACCGCGAGTACAGTGCGATTTTTCTCTCACCCCATACACTTGAATGGGTAAAATAGAAAGAGTCTTGCATTACAATTGCAGCATGCTGCGATTGTTTTCTCAGTCCAATTAGGGCTGAGAAAATAATCGCTCATGTGCGCTGACACATAGGCTAATATTAGTCCGAATGGAATGCAATGTTTTATCGCACTCCACTCGCACAATTTTTCTCGCCGTGTGGCTTAGGCCTTAGTTCAGATCAGCTGACTCCAGTGCTGGACTGAACTCAGGTGACCTCACAGCCCGAACACACTGCGATGGATGCAGTGGGACACAGAACAAGTAATCGGCCAACACTGGAGTAATCTGATTACTTGTTCTGCTGGCGATGTGGTCAGGAGTAGGCATGAGTGAGCAGTAAAATGCTCTGGTGCTCGATGGGCAAAGCCCATGTCGATTTTTTTTTTTTTTTTAAATTCTTTAAAAATAAAAAAAACAACAAAAAAACCCAAACACATAACACTAAACCTAGGGTTAGGGGTTAAAAAAAAGTGTGGGCTCCCGCTGCATTTTCTATTGCTAAGGGTAACCCAAGCAGCTACTGGCTGCTAACCCCTGCTGCTTGGTGTTACCTTCACTGGCAATGAAAAATCCAGGGAAGCCTTTTTTTTTTTTTTTTAAAGGTTTTTGCCTAAAAACGTTTTAAAAAAAATTACGTGGGCTTCGCCATATTTTTTGTACCCTAGCCAGGTACAGCAGGCAGGTACAGGCTGCCCCCAATCCCCAGCTGCCTATTTGTACCCGGCTGGGAACCAAGAATTTTTGTACAAAGGGAAGCCCTTTTTTTTTAAATTATTTCATGAATTTCATGAAATAATTTAACAAAAAAAAAAAAATGACGTGGGCGTCGCTCATTTTTTTGTGTCCAGCCAGGTACAACTAGGTAGCTGGGGATTGGAATCCTCAGCGCAGGGTGGCCCAAGCTTTCTGGGCCCCCCGCTCTGAATTGCAGTCCACAGCCTCCCCAGAAAATGGCACTTTCATACAAGCGCCATCTTCTGGTGCTGTAACCAACTCCTCCAGTGGCCCTGGTGCCAGGTGGCACGCTGGGTAATAAGGGGTTAATACCAGCTATGTTTTACCAGCTGGTATAAAGCCTGAGATTATTAATATCAGGCCAAGTTTGACCTGGCCATTAAGAATCTCCAATAAAGGGTTAAAAAAAAAGACATCACACAGAGAAAAATACTTTATTAGAAATAAGTACACAGACACACTTAGAGACTCCATGTTTATTACTCCCTCTCACCCCTCCACGATCGAGAGATTTCTGTACTGACCATGCCAGGAGAGAGAGAGGGAATAGAGAGAGCGAGGGAAAATAGAGAGGAGGGGAAATAGAGAGTGAGGGGAAATAGAGAGCGAGGGGAAATAAAAAGCGAGGGAAAATAGAGAGCGAGAGAAAAGAGAGGGAAGGGAGAGGGAAGAGAGGGAGAGGGAAGAGAGAGAGGTAGAGGGAAGAGAGAGAGGGAGAGGGAGAGAGAGCGGGAGAGAGAGAGGGAAGAGAGAGAGAGAGAGAGGGGGAAAAGAGAGAGGGGGGAAAGAGAGAGGGAAAAGAGAGAGAGAGGGGGGAAAGAGAGGGAGGGAAAAGAGAGAGAGAGAGGGGAAAAGAGAGAGAGAGAGGGGAGAAGAGAGAGAGAGGGGAGAAGAGAGAGAGAGGAGGAAAAGAGAGAGAGAGGGGGGAAAGAGAGAGAGAGGGGGAAAAGAGAGAGAGAGGGGGGGAAAGAGAGAGGGGGAAAGAGAGAGAGGAAAATAGAGAGAGGGAAAAGAGAGAGAGAGACGGAAAAGAGAGAGAGGGGGAAAAGAGAGAGCGAGAGGGAGAAAAGAAAGAGGGGGGAAAGGAGAGAGGGAAAAGAGAGAGAGGGAAAAGAGAGAGAGAGGGGGTGAGAGGGGGTGTAGAGGGGGGAAGAAGAGGGGGGGGATAGGGGAGGGGGACAAGAGGGGGGGAGAGGGGAGGGGGAGAAGAGAGGGGGCGAGAGAAGAGAGGGGGAGAGAGGTACTCTGTCACCAACTTGCTCCACTCTGTGACTTGTGCAGGTGACAGAGTGGAGACAGTTGGTCCTATGCAGCAGGACAGGTGACAGAGCAGAGCGGTGACATGCCCTGCTCTGACACATGCGGTGCTGCATGTCACCGGCTTGTCAGTCTCTTGCTGCGTCCTGTAGTGCTGGTGGGAGGAGCATATGATCACACTGCCCGACACCGCCCGTTCTCCTGACATCGGAGCAGAACGGGCAGGTGGAGAGTGAGATCGGATACGTGACAGGGGGGTTTCAGCTGAAGAAACCCCCCCTGTACTCCACACTGGTGCCCCAAGCCTCACACATCTGCCGGATGTTTAGCCCTCTTCACCGCTCCACACTAGCATCCCATGCCATCCTCCCCTCGATGCTGGGCTGTGACGTGCGGTAGTCACCGCCCACAGCACAGTCAATCACTGTGAGTGGCGCCAGCATCCTCTGACGTAACCGTCAAGTTTGAGAGCCTGGAACTTTATGGGACGTAAGAGGATACTAGCGTCCACAGCACCAGGGGTTCATGTGACCGGCACTGAGCGTGCAGGATAGCGCCACTCAGTGCCAGAACTGCAAATAGAGGCCAATGAAGAAAACACCTAAAATGGTAAGTTACACTCATATAGAAAATAAAAAAAATGGGTAAACCACCCCTTTAAAGACGTAAAAAGGTTCTAAAATGATTCTTTTTAGTCTGCCTGATTCTCCTACTGTCAGACTGTACAAAGGCTAGTAAGACGCAGTACAGCGTAATCCCCACTAGGTGGCAGCAGCGTAGTGAAGGAGAGACAAAGAAACACTGGAACGGAAAGGCAGCTGAAGTATAGCATAGTAACTTCAGCAATGTTAACAGGCGAATCACCAGGGGGCAAAAAAGTAGTCAAAGAGTCAGGGTCTAGCCAGGAAAGTCGAATCACTGCAAAGGGAGGATCAATATCAAAGTCAGAAAGCAGAACCGAGTCAGAAGTCGGGAGATCAGGTATGCAGAGGGAAACAAAAACAACAGACAGGGGAGGGAAATCAGGGGCTGAGACAAGCAGACAAATGGGGGAGGGTCAAAGTCAGGACACAGTAGCAAGGAGGCAGAAAAGATCAGGAACACTCACCAGAGCCAGTATACACGCTGCAAGGCAGAAATATCATTGGCACTGAGCCATAGGTAGAGAGGCAATATATAGTGTCCTGGGATCCAGAACAAGGCAAGAGAAGTTAACCCCTGACATGACCAGGCCAGAGCTGGGTGTAACCAGCAACAGGGAAAAGCCGGCCTGGATCATGACAGGACCCCCCTTTCCCAGGAAACCTCCTATGGAAGCAACGAACCAGTCGGTTAGCATGCACTGATCGCACCGGGACTCAGGATCGGTCCTCAGGTTCGTAACCCCTCCAATGTACTAAGCACTGAAGTGAGCTGCGGAGCAAGCGAGAGTCGACGATGCGTTCCACCTCATATTGTCTGGCCATCAACAGAAACTGGAGGGGCAGGACACAGAGACTCAGCAGAGGAGGGAACGAACGATTTAAGAAGGAACTTGTGAAAGACGTTGGGAATGCGGAACGACTGGGGCAAGCGCAGATGAAAGGCCATTGGGTTAATAACCTCGACGATCTCATATGGACCAATAAACTTGGGACCCAGCTTAGCGGATGGAAGTCTCAACAGTTTGAGATAAATGTCTGCCGTCACTTTAGGTGACTACAGGCTTCTGAATTCTCACAGCACTTGCATTGCACACTTTTAGGATTCTCTAGTACCAATGGTGACATTTGACAGTCATATGAGCACAAATGTGTGATTTGTATACTTCTGGCCACATTCTGACTACATGTGTCTGGCCTCATGCAATTCATTTTCATTGATGAAGGCCACGTATGTCTAGTCATCTAGTCGGCACCTGACCACATGTATGTAAATAGCATACTTGTGGTTTTGTGACCTCACACTCTCACCGCCGGTACCAGAGAATACTGACAGCGTGCAGTGTGCGTGCTGTGAGAACTCAGAAGTCTGCAATCACATAGAGTGAGTGCAGATATATCACAAATGTGGGACAAACCCTTTAATGCTCCTAACATTAAAAAAACATAGTAACCCTTAAATTGGCAGATGGCACAATACTTTATTAACATAGCCCTGTATAATGTAATCTTACAAGTTCTGAACTGTTACGTTTGTACAGGATCAGGATTTATAACAGCACAGGAATACATCAACCAAAAGCCACTGGAGGTACAGAAATACATCACAAGAACCACCATAGGTACAGAAACACAGCATCAAAACCCTCATCAGTACAGAAATACATCACAAGAACCACCATAGGTACAGAAACACAGCATCAAAACCCTCATCAGTACAGAAATACATCACAAGAACCACCATAGGTACAGAAACACAGCATCAAAACCCTCATCAGTAGAGAAATTCATCATCAGAACCACCAGCAGTACAGAAATACATCCATATAACCCCTATCAATACAGAAACAGCACCAAATCCCTCATCAGTACAGGAATACATCACAAGAATCGGTACATGGTTCATCAATTGTAATGTCAGGTCAGCCCTGTATATATATTTATCGCATGAACCTAGAACTTCCAGTATGTCCTTAACTATGGTAAGAACATACTGGGAGTTGTAGTTATCAGTCCTTATCAGACCATTCTGACTCTACGACTCCGACTCCCTCATAGAGTTGAAACCAGAAGTTTCCATCCACTCCCTATAAAGACGCATATGCATGTTTTTCTCACTATCTGACATGAAATCAGAATAAATCTTTCCCGTTTTAGGTCAATTAGGAACCAAAATTATTTATACTTGCCAAGTACCAGAATAAGAGAGAATGCTTCAAGACATTTTTATTACTTTCTGCAAACTCAAAAGTTTCCATCTATTTCATTAGTATTTGGTATCATTGCCCTTACACTGTATGACTTGGAGGAAACGTCTAGGATCTCCATCCACAAGCTTCTCACAATAGTTGGTAAGTATTTGGGCCCATTCCTCCTGACAGAATTGGTGTAACTTAGCCATATTTGCTGGTCACCTTGCTTGCACTGGCCTTTTTAGCTTTGCCCATAAATTTGCAATAGGATTGAGATCAGAGTTTTGTGATGGCCACTCCAAAACATTGACTTAATTATCCTTAAGCCGCTCTGTAACCAGTTTGGTAGTATGCTTTGGGTAATTGTTCATTTGGCAGACTAATTTCCGCCCAAGCTTTAAGTTCCTGGTTGATGTCTTGAGATGTTGCTTCAGTATTGCCACATAATCTTCCTTCCTCATGATGCCATCTATTTTGTAAAGTTCACCAGTCCCTACTGCAGCAAAACATCCCCACCACATGATGCTGCCACCCTGTCTTTCACAGTTGGGATGGGGTTCTTAGGCTTCAAAGCTTTTCCCTTTTTCCTCCAACTGTAACGATGGTTATTATGGCCAAACAGTTCAATTTTACTTTCATCAGACCACAGGACATGTCTCCAAAAATTAAGGTCTTTGTTCCTGTGTGCATTTATAAACATAAATCTGATTTTTTATATTTCTTTTGGAATACTTCTTCCTGGCAGAGTAGCCTTTCAGCCCATACAGTACTCGTTTCACTGTGGTTAATGACACAATCTTACCAGCTTCTGCTAGTATCTTCACAAGGTCTTATGCTTTTGTTCTTGGGTTGATATGCACATGTCTGACCAAAGCACGTTCATCTCTGGTACACAAACCTGTCTACTTCCTGAGCGGTATGATGAGTGGACATTTCCATGTTGTTTGTACTTGCGTTTAATTGTTTGAACTGATGAACGAGGCACCTTCAGGCATCTGGAAAGTGCACCCAGGGAGTTCTCAGACTTGAGAAAGTCCACAATTCTCTTCCTGGGATCTTGGCTGATTTCTTTTGACTTTCCTGTGATTCTACACTAAGAAGCAGTGTGTTTCAGGTGTGCATTAAAATACTTCCACAGGTGTGTTTCTAATTAACTCAGATGTTGACAATAAACCTATCAGATGCTTCCAAAGATGTGACATCATCATATGGGCTATCCCATATTGTTTAAAGGCATAGAACTCTTAGTGTATGTAAATGTTTGACTTTGCAGAAAGAATAATGCCTTAAAACATTATCTCTATTATTATTCTGCATTTGGCAAATAGAAATAATTTTGGTTCCTAATTGACCTAAAACGGGAAATTTTTATTCTGATTTCATGTCAGATAGTAAGAAAAACATGCATATCCTGTCCTTATAGAGAGAGGATGGAAACTTCTGGTTTCAACTGTACATCACTCAAGTTTGTGATAAGTTCTCTGTAGTAAGATGGTGACATCACTACTTCTATCATGTAGCTGAAGTGTAGCACAGATTCATCTCAACTAAAAGCCTAGAGTATTTCATCAGGAATAGAATAGACCTTTATAGGACAATTCATGACTTTCCCAAATTCTTATGAAAAAATATTCATCACATTCTGGATTGAACCGCTGGACCCAATTAATTATATATTTTAGGAGTCAGTCGGACCATTTTATACCGACTTCAATTCCGACTCCGACTCTACAGCCCTGCCTCACACCCCACAAAAAAACAACAAAAATTGGAATATTAATCCATTAAAAAGTTATATGTCCAGCAAAATGGTATCAATAGGAACTACAGCTCTGCTCACACAAAGTCCTCAAAAAGGTCCATTGAAGAAAAAATGAAAACATTTTTGGATCTTAGATTATGGCAACCTAAAACAAAACTTTTTCACTAAAGGTTTCTGACTTTGTTTTAGTAGTACAATTTAAAAAACAATTTGGTATTTCTGTACTCGTAATTATACACAGAATAAAGTTGTGTTATTTCTCTCTTTTCCTAATATACTATATTGTAGTTTTTAGGCTGGGGTCACATGAGAGTATAAAAAATTAGTCCCAATCTCATCTAGAAAAGTAGGGTGATTTTTTTTTCTCACTTGTCATCCATGTGCAGCTATTAATCATTTACAGGATAATTTACAATTTCCATCTAACAGAATTGTAATGTATGCATAAAAATTGGATGCCATATTGATAGTCTGCAGTGGCGTAACTAGAGTTTGATGGGCCCCAGTGCAAAGTTCAGGCCTGGGCTCCCCCCTCTCCACGTACACCGACACTTGGGGTACGGGATGACGACACTGACACTCGGACTACGGGATAATGACGCTGACACTTGGCTTTTACCCTCAGCACCAAGGTCTGAAATACGTCTATCAGCACCCAGCTTTCCTATGTTCTGATATCCATCTTGTCCTCGGCACCCAGCTTCCCAATGCTCCGCTATACATTTTTCCCTCAGCACCCAGCTTTCCCATATCAGAGCATGGGAAAGTTGGGTGCTGAGAGAAGATGTATAGCAGAGAATGGGAAAGCTGGGTGCTGAGGGAAAGAGCCTTTTTCCCTCAGCACAAAACGTTCCCATCCCCTGCTTGTATCGTTGTCCCCCCTTGTATATAGATCTCCAAATACTAGAATGGCCCCCACATAGCCTTCCATATAGTATAAAAGGTCCCACATAACCTTTCATATATTAGAATGCACCTCCATAGTCCTCCATATATTATAATGCATTTCCCATAGTTCTCCATTTATTATAATTCACCCCATAGTTCTCCATATATTATACTGCACCACATAGTCCTCCATGTTTTATAATGCATCCCCATAGTCCATGTATAAGGTAGGCTCCATAGTCCTCTATATATTATAATGTAGCCCCCATAGTCCTATATGTATTATAACGCAACCCCATAAAACTTCATATTGTATTATGCAGCCCCATACTCCTCCATGTATAATGCACCCCTATATTCCATGTATAAGGTGTCCTTCATTTTGAATTATGCAGCCCCATAATCCTCCATGTATAATGCACCCCTAGGTGAGGACAGAGCAGCAGGGGAACGAGGAGAGAAGTGAGCACTTGTTGTTTTTTTTATATATATATATATATATATATATATATATATATATATATATAAATTAGTGAATACACGGTGGCCAGGGGCCTGGGGGGCTGCATTATACATGGAGGCCTAGGGAGGCTGGCTGCATTATTATGCATGGAGGCCTGGGGGGGTTGGCTGCATTATTATACATGGAGGCCTGGGGGGACTGGCTACATTATTATACATGGAGGCCTGGGGGGACTGGCTACATTATTATACATGGAGGCCTGGGGAGGTCCATATTAACTGTCCTTCATGTTGTATAATGCATCCCCAAAGACTTCCATGTATAATGCAGCTCCATAGACCTCCATGTATAATACACCCCTATAGTCCATGTATAAGGTGCCTTTCATGTTTATTATGCAGCCCCATAGACCTCCATATATAATGCAGACCCCTTGACCTCCATGTATAATTCAGCCAGCCTCCCTCGGCTTCCATGTATAATAATGCAGCCAGCCTCCCCAGGCCTCCATGTATAATAATGCAGCCAGCCTCCCCAGGCCTCCATGTATAATAATGCAGCCAGCCTCCCAGGCCTCCATGTATAATAATGCAGCCAGCCTCCCTAGGCCTCCATGTATAATAATGCAGCCAGCCTCCCCAGGCCTCCATGTATAAAAATGCAGCCAGCCTCCCCAGGCCTCCATGTTTAATAATGCAGCCAGACTCCCCAGGCCTCCATGTTTAATAATGCGGCCAGCCTCCCCAGGCCTTGATGTTTAATAATGCAGCCAGCCTCCCCAGGCCTCCATGTATAATAACGCAGCCAGCCTGCCCAGGCCTCCATGTATAATAATGCAGCCAGCCTCCACAGACCTCCATGTATAATAATGCAGCCAGCTTCCCAGGCATCCATGTGTAATAATGCAACCAGCCTCCCCAGGCCTCCATGTATAATAATGCAGCCAGCCTCCCCAGGCCTCCATGTATAAAAATGCAGCCAGCCTCCCCAGGCCTCCATGTTTAATAATGCAGCCAGACTCCCCAGGCCTCCATGTTTAATAATGCGGCCAGCCTCCCCAGACCTTGATGTATAATAATGCAGCCAGCCTCCCCAGGCCTCCATGTATAATAACGCAGCCAGCCTGCCCAGGCCTCCATGTATAATAATGCAGCCAGCCTCCACAGACCTCCATGTATAATAATGCAGCCAGCTTCCCAGGCATCCATGTGTAATAATGCAACCAGCCTCCCCAGGCCTCCATGTTTAATAATGCAGCCAGACTCCCCAGGCCTCCATGTTTAATAATGCGGCCAGCCTCCCCAGACCTTGATGTATAATAATGCAGCCAGCCTCCCCAGGCCTCCATGTATAATAATGCAGCTAGCCTCCCTAGGCCTCCATGTATAAAAATGCAGCCAGCCTTCCCAGGCCTCCATGTATAATAATGTAGCCAGCCTCCCCAGGCCTCCATGTATAATGCAGCCCCCCAGACCTCTGGCCATCATGTACTCACTCATTTATATAAAAAAAAACAAGTACTCACCTCTCTCCTCGTTCCCCCGCTGCTCTATCCTCACCTCTCCTCGTTCCACCGTTGCTGTCCTCAACTCTCTCCTCCGCTCCCCCACTGCTCCTGTCAGCGTCCTCCCGCACTGCGCTCTGCGTGCCTCAGCACAGCAGTTGCACAGGAGTGACGTCACTGCGCAGGCACAGGGGGAGGCTGATGAAGCATGGAGCGGCACAGGCCGCTCTATGCTTTAACATTGCTGTGTGCAATGACGAGGGAGGAGGCCCTGGTGCCAATGCCGCTGACACTGGGCAGGAGGGCCCAGTGTCAGCAGCAGCAGCGGGTCATATAGCAGCCGCATGGTCTGCGACAGATCAGCGTAGCTCCTCTCTCACAGAAAGGAGCTGGCAGCTGATCTACAGGGCGGCCGCGGGCCCCTAACCTCCCAGACCTGGTTGCAATGGTGACCACTGCGACTGCGACCGCAGTAGTTACGTTGCTTTCAGGCATTCTCTCAAAAGGATTTTACTCCACTGTGTAGTTCAGAATGACTTATTGCTAATTGCTGGAGTGCAGCAAGTGAAGGGTGGTGTTAGTTCAAGAGGAAGAGCCTCTATGATTATCTAGGCGTAGAATTAGAAGACTACACTGGCATAGAATATGGCCAGTGGGAAAAGGTACTTATTGCCAGGAGTTGTTTTACCTGTCTTAGGCTATGTGCGCACGTTGCGTACAGTTCACTGCAGAAATTTCTGCAGCGATCTGAAGAGCACATGTGCGCTTTAAATCGCTGCAGAAATGTCTGTAGTGAAGCCGATTCCATGCGCTCTGCCTGCAGCTCCTCCCATAGACAGAGCAGGAGCTGCCGGCAAAGCGCACGGAAGAAGTGACATGTCACTTCTTTTTACGCAGCGCTTCGGCAGTAGTCGAAGCGCTGCGCTCTAAAACGCCACGTGCGCACGGCCCCTGCACAATCTCCATAGACTGTGCAGGGGACGCAGGACGCATGCAGTTACGCTGCGCTACAAAGCGCAGCGTAACTGCATGTATATACGCAACGTGCGCACATAGCCTTAAGGTGCTGGTGCCTAGAAGCAAGTAACCCTTCCTGAGAAACACTTGCCACATGTGATGCCCAGTGACAGGAGTTCAGGCCAGTAACTGAACTGTCAGCTGACAGGCACTAGGGAGAGCAGTGACATAACTTGCAAACAGGCTAGAATCATCTGTACAGGGGGCACAGAGGCACAAATCTGAGGCGTTTCAAAAGCTTTCGTTATCAGGGAGTGTTTGTGACCATGTGCCAGAGCCTTAAATAGCTGCATGAGACCCGAAACACACATCCGTTTTAATTTGTACGTGTGCGGTACGTATTTGCACGTACCGGAGACACGTACACACGGAGACCCATGTTGTTCTATGGTAGATGGCACACACACGTAAAATCGCATGGAACGTGTGTCCGTGAGGTAAGTACGTGTGTGCGCTTTTCTACACGGACAACATGTCCGTTTTTGGCCGGCGGCACGCAGGCACGGACCCGCTAAAGTCTATGGGTCCGTGCCTGCACGGACCGCACACGGAGTATGTCCGTGTTCAGCACATTTCGTGCGTGTGCGTTTTTACACTAGCGATTAGTGATGAGCGAGTATGCTTGATACTACTCGGTACTCGCACGAGTATCACTGTACTCGGGCTACTCGGCGGGGGACCGAGTAATCTCGCGATACTCGTGCTGTACTCATGGTCTTCATCCCTGCATGTTGGCGCTCTTTTGAGAGCCAGCCCTAATGCAGGGATTGGCTGGCAGACCACTGCAATGCCACAGCCCTGTTAGTTGTGGAATTGCAGTGATTGGCCGGCCCGCACAGCGTGACCGAGCCTTTATACCGGCGGGCGCGCTGTGCTCTGCTCACAGCCATCCAGACAGTCAGTGCAGGGAGAGGGTTGCTGCTTCAGGTAAAGGTTTGCGGCCCTTTATAGTTATTTCCGTAGCAGGGCTGCAAACAGTGTGACCAGAAGTCCTTCTCAGGACTATTGTAGTTCTATACAGGCAGGCAGGGTATAGCCAGGTCGGAGTACAGGAGCAGAGTCCTTCTCAGGACTATTGTTGCTATATACAGGCAGGGTATAGCCAGGTCGGAATACAGGCTAGTGACCAGAAGAGTCCTTGACAGGACTATTGTAGCAGTATACAGGCAGGCAGGCAGGCAGGGTATATAGCCATTCCTAGTGGTGACCGTATACCAGCCTTCATCATATCTGGGGCTGGTGTACACAGTCTAAAACAGTCCAGATAGTGTCAGACTTCTCAGTAATTGTCACTCCTAAAAACCTGTTAGGTTCTTAGTGCGTCCGTGCTTGCATTTAAAAACCGCACGTGTGTGCCTGTCGGTGGTAGCGTACAGGTGCACTTGTGTGCGTTTTTCACAAACTATTATATAACGCACAAGTGTAGTGTATAATACACGTCAGTCAGCAGTGGCTGATAGTGTCAGACTTCTCAGTAATTGTCGCTCCTAAAAACCTGTTAGGTTCTTAGTGCGTCCGTGCTTGCATTTAAAAACCGCACGTGTGTGCCTGTCGGTGGCAGCGTACAGGTGCACGATTTGCACAAACTTGGATATAACGCACAAGTCTAGTGAATACACGTCAGCACAGCATTGCAAAATGCGCAAGGGCGTTGGCAAGGAACAAGGAAGTGGACGTGATGGTGGTGCAGGCAGAGGCCGAGGTCGTGGGCAAGCTCTAATTTCGCCACAACAAAGGGCCACATCTAGTCGCTCGCACGTCCTGTCCCAAATTCTTGGGGACCGCAGCAGTACACCGCTCTTGAACCAAGACCAGTGTCAACAGGTTGTTAGTTGGATAGCGGATAATGCTTCCAGTCAGATTGGCACCACCACAAACACTCTGTCTTCCACACGGTCAAGTGTCTGTAGCCGTGATACTGCACCGCACATTTCAGAACCTGATCCTCCTTCCTACCACAAGGCTGAGTACACGTCCTCGGACATTACTGATCCCACACTTGGACACTCGGAAGAGCTGTTCACGTTTCCATTCGCACATTCTGGCTTCTCGCCAGCTCATGTTGAAGTGGGTCATGAGGAGATCGTATGTACAGATGCCCAAATATTTGAGCAGCCACGTTCTCACGAAGTTGGCAACGTGTCTCAACAAGGGGTGGACGATGATGAGACACAATTGTCAGGAAGTCAGGAGGAGGAGCAGGGTGCGGAAGAGGAAGACGATGTGGTGGATGATCCAGTAACTGACCCTACCTGGCAGGAGGATATGCAGAGCGAGGACAGCAGTGCACAGGGGGAGGGAGGCGTAGCATCCCAACAGGCAGTAAGAAGCAGGGTGGTGGCTCCAGGCAGAAGTCAGGCAACCGTTCCCCGGAACAACAACACGACACAAGGTGCCTGTACAAATGTTAGGTCTTCCCGAGTCTGGCAGTTTTTTAAGTTGGCTCCAGATGATTCTAAAAAGGCCATTTGCAACACCTGCCGTGCCAGCATCAGCAGGGGTACCAAAACTAGCAGCCTGACCACCACCAGCATGATCAGGCACATGTCAGCCAAGCACCCGACTTTGTGGGAAGTACAACAGAGTCGAGGAGCAGTGCTTGCTGATGTCACTGCTACGTCTTCGCTGGTTGTGCATGCGAGCCAATCCCCTGTCCATGCTGCCTGCGAACAAGCCTCCTCCGGTCCTGCACCTGCAGTTGCCTACACAGAAATAACACCATCATCAAGCACGTCCTTGTCCCAGCGCAGCGTTCAGTTATCCATTCAGCAAACCTTTGAACGCAGGCGCAAATACACTGCCAACGCCCCACATGCCACAGTTCTAAATGCTAACATTTCGCGACTGCTTGCGCTGGAAATGTTGCCTTTTAGGCTGGTGGAGACAGAAGCATTCCGCGACCTGATGGCGGCAGCTGTCCCACGTTACTCGGTCCCCAGCCGCCACTATTTCTCCCGGTGTGCCGTCCCCGTGTTGCATAACCACGTGTCACAAAACATCACACGTGCCCTGAACAACGCTGTTTCACCCAAAGTCCACCTAACCACAGACACGTGGACAAGTGCTTGTGGGCAAGGCCGCTACATCTCGTTGACGGCACACTGGGTTAATATTGTGGAAGCTGGGACCCAGTCTGAGCGAGGGACGGAACACGTCCTTCCCACACCAAGGTTTGCAGGCCCTACCTCAGTCAGGGTTTCACCCACACTCTACAGCTCCGGAATGTCATGCTCTTCAGCCTCCTCCTCCTCCTGCGCATCCTCATCCACTTTACCCTCCACACCAGTCCCAAGCTGGAAGCACTGCAGCACTGCCTCGGCGAAGCGGCAACAGGCTGTGCTGAAGCTAATCTGCATAGGTGACAAACCCCACAATGCAGAAGAGGTGTGGACAGCTCTGAAACAGCAGGCAGATCACTGGCTCACACCTCTGACCCTAAAGCCAGGAAAGGTCGTGTGTGACAATGGCCGGAACCTGGTGGCGGCTTCGAGGCGAAGCCAGCTGACACATGTTCCATGCGTGGCCCATGTGCTCAACCTCGTGGTTCAGCGGTTTCTAAAGTCATACCCAGAGCTGTCTGATCTGCTGGTAAAAGTTCGCCGCCTGTCTGCACATTTTCGAAAGTCACCTACTG
The DNA here is from genome assembly GCF_048569485.1 of Anomaloglossus baeobatrachus. Lineage (NCBI taxonomy): Eukaryota > Metazoa > Chordata > Amphibia > Anura > Aromobatidae > Anomaloglossus > Anomaloglossus baeobatrachus. The sequence continues at coordinate 369,702,669 of NC_134356.1, forward strand.
CTTCAGCCGGCCTTGCCGGCTTTCAGCGCCGTTTGCATCTTCCGGCTCACAGACTGGTGTGTGATGTCCCCACGCGTTGGAATTCAACTCTGCACATGTTGGTTAGGATATGTGAGCAGAAGAGGGCAGTTGTTGAGTACCTGCATCACCTAAGCCGTCGGGAAATGGGTCAAACTCCACACATAACACCTGAGGAGTGGAGATGGATGTCCGACCTATGTACCATCCTCCAAAACTGAGGACTCCACCAAGATGGTGAGTGGTGATGACGCCATTATTAGCGTCACCATACCGCTACTCTGTCTTCTAAAACGGTCTCTGCTCAAAAACAAACATGATGCATTGCAGGCGGAGCGCGATGAGTTGCAGCAAGAAACAGTAGTGGGTGTGGGTGATAACACACAGCCCAGCCTCGTCTCATCACAACGTGCAGTGGAGGACTATGACGAGGAGGAGGATGAAGACATGGAGCAACTCTCCGGCCAAATTGAGGATATGACATGCACACCAGTCATATCCTCGGTTCAGCGTGGCTGGCCAGAGGACAGGGTAGATGAGGAGGAGGAGGAGGACAGCATGTTCAGTCATCGTGTTGGTCAGGCTACTGAAGTCCTGGCTGTTAAGAGTCTGGCGCACATGGCTGACTTTATGGTAAGCTGCCTGTCTCGTGACCCTCGCGTTAAGAACATCTTGGCCGACAATCATTACTGGTTGGTAACACTGTTAGACCCACGCTACAAGGAGAACTTTATGTCTCTTATTCCCGAGGCGGAGAGGTCAACCAAAATGCAGCAGTTCCGGAAGGCCATAGTCACGGAAGTAGGCAAAGCATTCCCCTCACAAAACGCTAGCGGCATAGGTCAGGAATCAGTGGACAACCAAGGCGTACAGCCGAGAGAGGCACAAGTCCAATCTGCCAGAGGTAGGGGAACAGTCTTTAAGATGTGGGACAGTTTTCTGAGCCCCTCACGTACCACAGCCCCTGAGGTGCGGGGTAGTGCCACAAGAAATCCTAAGTTTGCCCAGATGCTCAAGGAGTACCTTGCAGATCGAACAACTGTACTCCGACATTCCTCTGTGCCTTACAATTATTGGGTATCCAAGGTGGACACGTGGCATGAATTGGCTCTCTACGCCTTGGAAGTCCTGGCCTGCCCTGCCGCTAGCGTTTTGTCAGAGCGTGTTTTTAGTGTCGCAGGTGGAATCATTACAGATAAACGCACCCGCCTGTCAACTGAAAATGCTGACAGGCTGACTCTGATCAAGATGAACAAGGGTTGGATTGGGCCAGACTTCACCACACCACCAGCAAATGAGAGCGGAATTTAAAGTTTGTAACAGGAATTTGCCATGTACCTCCACTCACCCATGGGTACACACTTCTGGACTTTGGATAATCGCTGGACTGCTCCTCCTTCTCCTCATGCGCCACCATGATGACCGTTACAATAGTTAGGCCTTTGTTTCAGGTATACCCCCAGTGGTAAATTTTTTCGCCCATTCTTTGCAGAATGGACATTACAACGACAGGAGACCCGCTCCTTTGCAATGGGAACAATGTTTTGAGGCCCTCATGCACGTCTCTATCCAGGGACAACGTGGAGCCTCCCAATTTTTGGCTGCCCTGCCTAAAGGCTATACTATAATACACCCACTTCCTGACAATGGACACTTAATGTTTTGAGGCCCTCATGCACGTCTCTATCCAGGGACAACGTGGAGCCTCCCAATTTTTGGCTGCCCTGCCTAAGGGCTATACTATAATACACCCACTTCCTGACAATGGACACTTAATGTTTTGAGGCCCTCATGCACGTCTCTATCCAGGGACAACGTGGAGCCTCACAATTTTTGGCTGCCCTGCCAAAGGGCTATACTACAATAGACCCACTTCCTTACAATAGGCACTTCAGGTTTACAGGCCCTCATGCACGTCTCTATCCAGGGACAACGTGGAGCCTCCCAATTTTTGGCTGCCCTGCCAAAGGGCTATACTACAATAGACCCACTTCCTTACAATAGGCACTTCAGGTTTACAGGCCCTCATGCACGTCTCTATCCAGGGACAACGTGGAGCCTCCCAATTTTTGGCTGCCCTGCCAAAGGGCTATACTACAATAGACCCACTTCCTTACACTAGGCACTTCAGGTTTACAGGCCCTCATGCACGTCTCTATCCAGGGACAATGTGGAGCCTCCCAATTTTTGGCTGCCCTGCCAAAGGGCTATACTACAATAGACCCACTTCCTTACAATAGGCACTTCAGGTTTACAGGCCCTCATGCACGTCTCTATCCAGGGACAACGTGGAGCCTCCCAATTTTTGGCTGCCCTGCCAAAGGGCTATACTACAATAGACCCACTTCCTTACAATAGGCACTTCAGGTTTACAGGCCCTCATGCACGTCTCTATCCAGGGACAACGTGGAGCCTCCCAATTTTTGGCTGCCCTGCCTAAGGGCTATACTACAATAGACCCACTTCCTTACAATGGGCACTTCAGGTTTACAGGCCCTCATGCACGTCTGTATGCAGGGGCATTGGTGAACCTCACAATTTTGGACTGCCCTGGCAAAGGAAAATACTACAAAGACTCACTTCCTCAAAATGGGCACATTAGACTCAGAGGCCTTTATGTACGTCTCTTCTCAGGGACATCGGAGTGCCACACAATGTTTTACGTAAAATCTTTCATGTATTAATCTCAAAAAGTAACATACATTAGCTCTATCTCACTATTGGGTATGTGCCCTTAACATTTCCGCCATGAAAATTCATTTTGGTGTCATTTTTGAAGGTTTTCTGGTGAGTCCGTAAAAATGGCGTAAAACGCGGACAAAATTGTTCACAGCTGTGACTTTTGAGTGATAAATGCTTCAAGGGGTCTTCCCCATGCTGTTGCCATGTCATTTGAGCACTCTTCTGAGACTTTTGTGCCATTTTTAGGGTTTCTACATGCTGCCGGGGGTCATTTCACAAAAATACTCGGGTCTCCCATAGGATAACATTGGGCTCGGTGCTCGGGCCGAGTACACGAGTATCTTGGGATGCTCGGCCCGAGCCTCGAGCAGACCGAGCTTTTTAGTACTTGCTCATCACTAGCGATCTTATTATTTTTTTTTTAAAATTAAATTCAGTATACTTACCTTTTTTTCTGCTGTTCTCAGTCATACTTACATTGGCGCTCGGTTTTTTTCTTCCCCCGGCTCATACCGCTCCCCGATCACCAGCGCGGCGAGGAGTAGCTCTGCAGAGAATATGCGGCAACAATTACTTTGAAAATGCCGGCCGCTCATTAATCAATCTCGTATTCCCTGCTTTCCCCACCCACCGGCGCCTATGATTGGTTGCAGTCAGACACGCCCCCCATGCTGAGTGACAGCTGTCTCACTGCACCCAATCACAGCAGCCGGTGGGCGTGTCTATACTGTGCAGTAAAATAAATAAATAAATTTAAAAAATCGGCGTGCGGTCCCCCCCACATTTTAATACTAGCCAGATAAAGCCATACGGCTGAAGGCTTGTATTCTCAGGATGGGGAGCCCCACGTTATGGGGAGCCCCCCAGCCTAACAATATCAGTCAGCAGCCGCCCAGAATTGCCACATACATTATATGCGACAGTTCTGGGACTGTACCCGGCTCTTCCCGATTTGCCCTGGTGCGTTGGCGAATCGGGGTAATAAGGAGTTATTGGCAGCCCATAGCTGACAATAAGTCCTAGATTCATCATGTCAGGCGTCTCCCCGAGATACCTTCCATGATTAATCTGTAAGTGACAGTAAATAAACACACACACACACCCGAAAAAATCCTTTATTAGAAATAAACCACAAGGAAGGAGATGTTGTTAAATAACAGCACTGAACCTGCCAGCAGCGAGGCGCTGTGAACTTCTGTCACCAGATTCACCCGGGGTCTCCCCAAGCAAGATACACTCATGACAGCTGAATGCCATTAAAAGTTAACCCATTGTAGGAATGGCATGACAAAGCCCTTTTATATTTTCAAGGCGTTGAACTTTTCTAAGGATTAATTGTCTTTTAGTTTGTCCTACATACTGCTTGTGGCATGGACATGTGATCATATAAATAACCCCACTGGAGGTGCAAGAGGTAGGTTTCTTAATTATTTACTCAGTGGGACTGTGTGTGCCCAAAAACGTTTCAGTTAAGTCTATTCAGGCCCAAACATTTGCAACAAGAACATATGCCACAAGCTCTAAAACCAATAGGTATAGACTGCTGAGTTAAATTTACTATGTTCACAATATGTGAGGATGGAGCCATATTATTATTAATTGTTGGAGGTACTAGTGTGCCAAGAGTATGGTCCTCTATGGTAAATAAATTTAGAGCTTGGAGGTAAAAACTCCCTTACTACTTTATCTTGACATAAGACGTGCCAATATTTGTGGATAATTTTTTTAAAAAATGTTGAATTACTATGAAATTGAGTGATGATTGGAAGTTGCGCAATTTGTTGAGGTATAGATAAAGCTGGTGGAGTTACTTTTACTGTGTTGATCAGTCTATTTCTTGGAATATGCTGAACTTCCTCCAAAGATTGCTTCAGTGATGTTGTATCGTATCCTTTGTTGCAAAATTGGTGGTGTAAATACTCAGCTTCTTCCAAAAAATGTTCATCATAAGTACAGTTTCATCTAAGGCACATGAACTGACTCTTTGATATATTTATGAGCCAAGATGGCAAAAGGCAACTTGACATAAGTATGTAGCTATTAGAATCTACTCTTTTTCTGTAGCGTCTGGTAGCCAATTGTTATTGTCAATGTAAATTGACAGATCTAAAAAGTTAATACCAGTGGTAGAGGAGAATTCTAACCCAAAGTTATTGGTATTAATGTCTCCTAAAACATCAGAGAAGGGTATTTTGAGCTGTCCCAAATAAAGAGGACGTCATCAATAAAACGTCGCCAGAGACCCTTATGTAGTTGTCAATTTGGAAAAATAGTCGAATCCTCCCAATGCCCAACATATAGCTTGGCATAGTTGGGGCAAAATTAGGACGAACTGGCTGTCATAAAATAAATAATTATGGTTTAGAATAAAATCAATACATTCAACAATAAATGTAATTTGAGTTGTATTGCATACATTAAGTTTGGTTAAGGCTGAAGATGTCACAAAGCAGCCCTTTGTCTGTTCTATAACTGTATATAGTGATTTGATATCTAATGAGCCCAAAATAAAGCCTTCCTCCCACTTAGTTTGTTAAAAAAATTGTATGACATGTCTTCTTTTGAGATAGGCTGGTAAGTATATTATGCATTTCTGAATATATATTGATTAATATACTTGGATAAATTAGCTGTAAAACAGTTTATCCCTGAGATAACGGGCCTACTTGGTGGACATTCAAAGGCATAGTCTAATTATGGTCTGAGCTCATAATTCCAGGAAGGTAGCAGATCAAGACAAAGGGATGGGCAAAAGGAACATAAAAAAGGTCAAAGGTCGGGTAAACATTAGAATAGAGACTGAGCACAGGAGCACAAAACACGCAGATGCCACAAAGTTAAAAAGCCTTTAAAGTTTATGGGTGGTCCAGATGTAGTTAAAAAATACTCCTTTCAAGCTCTTATCTGTGCAACTGTGTTGAAAAATTACTGATGAATTAATAGAGGAGTGAGGCTATGTTCACACGTATTTTTGCTGAGTTTTTGTATGCTAACAAAAAGCTGATTTTTACAGTACCAGCAAAAGCTATGTACATTCTTGATTTTTTTTCTGACTGATTTGGAAAAGTGTTGCTTTTTTTTAAAACTGCTGCATGTGAATTCTTTCAGCATTGTTTTCACCCATAGAAAACAATGAGTAAGTGCAGAAATGCAGTGAAAACGATGCTATCAGTTTTTGCAACATTTTTGGTAAACCCCCCCCCCCCCGCAAGTAGAGCAGGATATGAAACCCATTTATCTTTGTTATTATCCCAAGTATAAGGCTGCTTTCACACTACGTTTTTTTAACATGCGTCATGAACGTTTTTTTTGCTGTAAAAGTGGATCCTGTTTTTACAAAGAAAAACTCATGCAAACGCATGTGTTATTTTGCAGGATCCTGCCACTTGAAGTTTATGGGCGGGCATTGAAGTCATGTGATCGAGAGTGAGGGGAACTGAATGTGATAGACTGGGAGCCGGCATCTGACAGCTGCAGACACTGGTAACCAAGGTAAACATCGGGTAACTAAGCGAAGTGCTTTGCTTGGATACCTGATATTTACCTTGGTTACGAGCATCCTTAGCTGCTAGGAGCCAGGCTGCCTGCTCCCTGCACACATAACCAAGGTAAACATCGGGTAACTAAGCAAAGCACTTTCCTTGGTTACCCGATATTTACCTTGGTTACGAGCGTCCGCCGCTCTCAGGCGGGGGGGAGAGAGAGGAGAGAGAGGGAGGGGGAGAGAGGGAGGGGGAGAGAGAGACTGATCACGCCAGGCTGGTTTCTGGGCATGCTCAGTAGAGCATGCAGGATCCTGTCTATCAGCATGCCAGCGTTCACATGCATTTGCGTGCAGTATAGTCAGGATCCAGTGAAAACAGTATTTGGACACAGCTCAAAAACGCTACAAGTAGCATTTTTGAAAAAAGTTAAAAAACTGCAAGTCGCTGGATCCTCACTATAACGCACGCAAACGCATGTGAACGCATGTTGACGAGCGTCCATTGCAAATGCATTGAAATGAAAACGCATTTGCACTGGATCCATTTTTGCGTTAAAAAATCGTTCCTGACGCATGTTAAAAAAACGTAGTGTGAAAGCAGCCTAACCCATAGTTTCTTGGTATTTTCACTTGACCATAAATGTTTCTCCTGACTCTGTAGTTTAAATACTAATAATTAAGTTAGTGATAGGTGTTAGACTAAACCATGCCAGAACAATGTTTGAAAGTACATAATTCCCTACAAACTAAATGCCCTACCAATGTGTGAAAATAAACAACGCCCTACCAACTGAATTTTCTACTAATGCATAAGAGTAAACAATGCCCTACCAACTAAATTCCCTACCAATATGTGAAAGTAAACAGTAACCTAACTGAATGTCGTACCAATGTGTAAAAGTAAACAATGTCCTACCAAGCGAGCGAGGTGCTGAACTGAAGTAAAGTGCTGAATTTAAGATAAGTGCATAGTTTCAACACAATTACATAGTGGTGATAACTGTAATTGTTGAATTTCATTAGGGAATTGTGTGTCTGTTTGTGATTCTGTGAAAAGGGAAAAAAAAAAAAAAAAAAAAAGTTAGTCTTGTGATTTAATTAGTAGGATTAGTCAGACCTGTTCATAGAAGCTTCTAGCAGCTTCTGATAGTCATTGTACATCTATATAAACCACCCAGTGCGAGTGAGGTGCTGAGCGAGTGAGGTGCTGAACTGAAGTAAAGTGCTGAATTTAAGATAAGTGCATAGTTTCAACACAATTACATAGTGGTGATAACTGTAATTGTTGAATTTCATTAGGGAATTGTGTGTCTGTTTGTGATTCTGTGAAAAGGGAAAAAAAAAAAAAAAAAAAAAGTTAGTCTTGTGATTTAATTAGTAGGATTAGTCACACCTGTTCATAGAAGCTTCTAGCAGCTTCTGATAGTCATTGTACATCTATATAAACCACTCAGTGCGAGCGAGGTGCTGAGCGAGCGAGGTGCTGAAGTGAAGTAAAGTGCAGAATTTAAGATAAGTGCATAGTTTCAACACAATTACATAGTGGTGATAACTGTAATTGTTGAATTTCATTAGGGAATTGTGTGTCTGTTTGTGATTCTGTGAAAAGGGAAAAAAAAAAAAAAAAAGTTAGTCTTGTGATTTAATTAGTAGGATTAGTCACACCTGTTCATAGAAGCTTCTAGCAGCTTCTGATAGTCATTGTACATCTATATAAACCACCCAGTGTGAGCGAGGTGCTGAGCGAGCTAGGTGCTGAACTGAAGTAAAGTGCAGAATTTAAGATAAGTGCATAGTTTCAACACAATTACATAGTTTGACACAAGAACATAGTTTGAATTTATCCTTATACGTTTCCCATTGGGTTTTTTCGTTTTTTTCTCTTTGTTTTTCTACTTTACTGTTTATCCCCATTTGATAGGTGCTCCATGGACAATGCTACCAGGTGTGTATCTTGTCAGATGTATGCATGCCTTGAGCAGCCGTTCGAGGGTGACTATGTCTGCACTCGATGCAAGCATGTTGCGTATTTGGAAGCGAAGGAAACTGATCTAAATAAGCAGCTTGCAACACTAAGGGGCATTGCAAACCTGGAGAGGAGTTTAGAGCTCACTGAGCTTTCTCTGGCTGGGGCCAGTGATATGGAGGACGGTGGAAGTGGGGAAGATCAGGACCCAGAGGTAGGTAGCTGGGTAACAGTTAGAAGAAGAGGTAGGGGGAAAAGTGTCAGGGAGCCTAGTCCTGACCTGGCACAACCTAGTAAATATGCCTGTTTGGCTGATATTAGGAATGAAGGGCCTGAACTAGGGTCACTACAGCAGGATGTTGCTCCTAGCAACCAGGAAAACAACTGCTGTAGGAAGGAGGGAAATAGGAGTGCAGCAAAGCCCAGACAGATGTTGGTGGTAGGGGACTCTATAATTAGGCGGACAGACAGGGTCATCTGTCGCCGAGACCGTGAATGCCGAACAGTGTGTTGTCTGCCGGGTGCTCGGGTTCGGCATATTGTGGATCGGATAGACAGATTGCTGGGTGGGGCTGGGGAAAACCCAGCGGTCATGGTGCACATTGGTACTAATGACAAAGTTAGAGGCAGGTGGAAGGTCCTTAAAAATGATTACAGGGAACTAGGAGAGAAGCTGAAGTCCAGGACCTCCAAGGTGGTGTTTTCAGAAATACTACCGGTGCCACGAGCGTCACTAGAAAGACAGCGGGAGCTTAGGGAGATAAATATGTGGCTTAGAAATTGGTGCAGGAAGGAAGGGTTCGGGTTCATGGAGAACTGGGCCGACTTCTCAGTCGGCTACAGGCTCTACGGTAGGGACGGGCTGCACCTCAATGGGGAAGGTGCAGCTGTGCTGGGGGAGAAAATGGTCAGACGGATGGAGGAGCTTTTAAACTAGGATCGGGGGGGAGGGAGGGTAGTGGAGCAAATAGGGGATAGATAGAGCAGATAGAGACAGGGAGATGGTAGGGGTCAATGAAGGATTAGGGGGGATGGGACATACAAGGAACGTAGGGAGGCTAGGAGTAATAAAGGTGTTAATAGGATTAAATGTCTACTGGCAAATGCAAGAAGTCTTGCAAACAAAATGAATGAATTGGAGACTCTTATGTCAACCATGGATTATGATGTGGTGGGCATTACGGAAACCTGGCTGGATGAAAGCCATGACTGGGTGACAAACATACAGGGTTATAGTACATTTAGGAAGGACAGGAAAGGCCAAAAAGGTGGTGGGGTGTGTATATTTATTAAATCTAACCTAAAACCTGTGTTGTATGATGACATTGAGGGGAACAGCAACAATGTAGAGTCAGTATGGGTAAATGTACATGGGGAGGGGAATAATGGAAAAATGCTAATTGGAGTTTGCTATAAGCCTCCTAACATACCTGAACAAATAGAGGGTGAAATGCTGGAACAAATTGAAAAGGCAGCTAATAATAATAATCGGGTTCTTATTATGGGGGATTTCAACTATCCAGACATTCAGTGGGACATAGAATCTTCTGGTTCTGCTAAAAGCTGTAAGTTCTTATCTACCATTCAAGACCATTTCCTCTCTCAGATGGTAGGTGAACCGACCAGGGGAGATAATTTGCTAGATCTGGTCCTGTCAAATAGACCGGATACAATTTCAGATCTACAGGTCCGGGAGCACTTGGGCACCAGCGATCATAATATGGTAAGCTTCAACATAATATTCAATAGAACATTTCAAAGGGGGAATGCTAAAACCTGGAATTTTAGGAAAGCTGATTTCAACAAATTAAGGGAAGAGCTTAAATGTGTAGATTGGGACAAAGTCATGGTAACTGGGGATACTGAACATAAATGGGGTAAGTTTAAGGATATACTACTAGAGTCCTGTAAAAAACGTATACCCTCTGGTAATAAAATGTCCAGGAATAAAAAGAAACCACTATGGATAAATAAGACTGTACAAAGTATAATAAAACAAAAACAAAGGGCATTTAAAATCTTAAAGGCTGAGAATACAGAAATAGCATTGCAGGAGTATAAAGATATCAATAGGAAATGTAAAAAAGAAATCAAACAAGCAAAATTAGCTACTGAAACAAAAATCGCCAATGACATTAAAATAAATCCCAAAATCTTTTATAAATACATTAATGCCAAAAGGAAAACAAAGGATAGTATCGGCCCCTTAAAATATAATAACAAGTTAGTTATAGAGGACAAACAAAAGACTGAGATATTAAATAGGCATTTCTCATCTGTATTCACCAAGGAACTGACTGTAGCAGGGATCATTCAACAAGTGAAAAATCAAAGTCCACCACCCGATATAATTAATTTAACACAAGATGAAGTACGCCTACGTCTGAGTAAATTAAACATTGACAAATCCCCAGGGCCAGATGGCATTCATCCACGAATATTGAGGGAATTGAGCTCCGTAATCGACAGACCGCTGTATCTCATCTTTTTAGACTCACTTGTAACAGGGTTGGTGCCTCAGGATTGGAGGATTGCTGATGTGGTACCGATATTTAAGAAAGGTAAGAGGGTAGATCCAGGAAACTACCGTCCAGTAAGCCTGACATCAGTAGTATGCAAAGTTTTTGAGGGCATTTTAAGGGATGACATGCAAAAATATATTGCAGAAAATAATATGATAACTGACAAACAGCATGGATTCATGAAAGATAAGTCGTGTCTAACCAACCTGTTGGGGTTCTATGAGGGGGTAAGTTCAAACCTGGATATTGGTAATGCAGCTGATGTGATTTATTTGGACTTTGCAAAGGCATTTGATACTGTACCACATAATAGCCTTATACTAAAGCTCCAGAAGCAAGGACTAGGGGACACAATATGCAACTGGGTAAGGAATTGGCTAAAAGATAGGAAACAAAGAGTAGTCATAAATGGTACATTCTCTAAATGGGCTATAGTCAGCAGTGGGGTGCCGCAGGGATCTGTGCTTGGACCGATTCTTTTTACTCTCTTTATTAATGACCTTGTGGATGGGATTGATAGTACAGTGTCAGTCTTTGCCGATGACACCAAACTATGTAGGATATTAAAAACTGACCTGGATAGTACAATATTACAAAAAGATCTGGATAAGATGTCAGAATGGGCAGATACTTGGCAAATGAGATTTAATGTTGATAAATGTAAAGTAATGCACCTAGGACGGAGTAATCCTATAGCTGAGTATACATTAAATGGAAGTAAACTCGGGACTACAGAACAGGAGAAGGACTTTATTCTCATTACAAATAAGCTGAGCAGCAGCACTCAATGTCAAGCAGCAGCTGCTAAAGCAAACAAGATTTTAGGGTGTATAAAAAGAGAGATTAGATCCCGTGATCCCAACGTATTGTTACCCCTCTATAAATCACTTGTAAGGCCACATCTGGAATACGGGATCCAGTTTTGGGCTCCACATTTTAAAAAGGACATTCAGAAGTTAGAGTCAGTTCAAAGGCGGGCAACTAGACTATTACAAGGAATGGAAGGCCTCCCATATGATGACAGGTTGAAAAAGTTAGATATGTTTAGCTTAGAAAAAAGACGTCTCAGAGGAGATCTCATTTATATGTATAAATACATGTGTGGTCAATATAAAGAACTGGCACATGACTTATTTCTTCCAAAGACAGTACTAAGGACCAGGGGGCACTCACTGCGAGTGGAAGAAAAGTGATTCCGAAACCTAAATAGGAAAGGGTTCTTTACAGTTAGAGCGGTCAGACTGTGGAATACACTACCACAAGAGGTAGTAATGGCAGACACTATAACAGCTTTTAAAAAAGGGCTGGATGATTTCCTCAGTACACAAAACATTGTTGGTTATAAATGACTTAAGGCCCCGTCACACTAAGCAACATCGCTAGCAACATCGCTGGTAACGAACAACTTTTGTGACGTTGCTAGCGATGTTGCTGTGTGTGACATCCAGCAACAACCTGGCCCCTGCTGTGAGGTCGTTGGTTGTTGCTGAATGTCCTGGGCCATTTTTTAGTTGTTGCTGTCCTGCTGTGAAGCACAGATCGCTGTGTGTGACAGCGAGACAGCAACAACTAATGTGCAGTGAGCAGGAGCCGGCTTCTGCTGAGGCTGGTAACCAATGTAAACATCGGGTAACCAAGAAGCCCTGTCCTTGGTTACCCGATATTTACCTTTGATACCAGCCTCCTCCGCTCTCACTGCCTGTGCTGCCGGCTCCTGCTCTGTGCACAGATAGCTGCAGCACACATCAGGCAATTAACCCGATGTGTGCTGTAACTAGGAGAGCAAGGAGCCAGCACTAAGCAGTGTGCGCTGCTCCCTGCTCTGTGCACATTTAGCTGCAGCACACATCGGGTTAATTAACCTGATGTGTGCTGTAACTAGGAGACTGGGGGCTGGTCACTGGTTGCTGGTGAGCTCACCAGCAACTCGTGTAGCCACGCTCCAGCGATCCCTGCCAGGTCAGGTTGCTGGTGGGATCGCTGGAGCGTCGCAGTGTGACAGCTCACCAGCAACCTCCTAGCAACTTACCAGCGATCCCTATCGTTGTTGGGATCGCTGGTAAGTTGCTTAGTGTGACTGGACCTTTAGTGACTAAATGTAGAACTGGTGGAGGAAGGTTGAACTAGATGGACCTAGGTCTTTTTTCAACCTACGTAACTATGTAACTATGTAACTGAATACACACACAAATTGGTAGGTCAAATAGTGCCCTTCTAATGCCCTACCAATGTGTGATAGTAAACAATGGCCTACCAACTGAATGCCCTTCCAATGTGTGAAAGTAAACAATGCCCTACCAATTCAACTCCTCCCTGCTGTCCTTCAAGAACGCATTTAATCTTAGTCACTATTTTTTAAGACATAAAAACATTTTTCCCTAAACAATTTGATCTTGTTGCCTTTTTTTCAAAAAATGTTTTAGGGTTTCACATACGTCTTGCATTGGTGGCCTAATACCTTGTATTGTTAGTGCTTGTAAAGTGGAAGCAAAGCTGACTTTGGGATCCTGAAAACATAGCAAAAAATGCACAAAAAGGCAGCAAAATCACAGTAAGAAAAGCAGCAAAAAAGTCAGGAAAATCTGCGTTTTGGCTGCTGCTTTTTACTGCTCAGAGATCAGATTTTGGCTGCAAAATAAAAGCAGCAAAAAAGTAATGTGTGAACATGGCCTTAAATTGAAATTGCTAACCTTTTCTATGACAGCTTCCTGGACTTCAGGATTTGCGTTGAAATCAAGACAACTGGCAAGTTTTCGTAATTGAACTATATTTGTGAATTTAATCAAGCTCTATTTAAGACAAAATATAACAACTTTGTATGTGTCTGGACACCTGTTTTATGGGGTTAAATTGTCTGTATTAAAGATTGCAGCTTTAGATTCCTAGGTTCAAATCCCACCAAGGACACATTTGCAAGGAGTTTGTATGGTTTCCCCATATTTGTGTGGGTTTTCTCTAGGTACTCCAGTTTACTCCCACACTACGAAGACATACTGATAGGTAATTTAGATTGTAAGCCTCAATGGGAACAGTGAGGATAATCTCTGTAAAGTGCCACAGAATATTATGGTGTTATATAGACAAAGCATAATAAATATTGTGGTGGAGGTTAAAGGGACTCCATCAACAGGTTTTTGCTATGTCATGTGAACACAGCATGCTATAAGAGTTAAAATGGAGAATTCAGCCCTGCATCTCTAATCACAAAGTCTGTTTTTTTGAAATGCAATATTAGTTTAAGCCTATTAGCGTTATCATTAGTGAGTCTGGCGACCTGTAATTTGACTCCGCCTCCTTCTGTGATTAGCAGCTTGCGTGTATGGAAATGTACGCTGAAATCCTGGTGTGGGTGGGGGCAGTTGTCAGGGCTCTGCTACATGCAAAATCTAAAATCTTGGATAGTGTCAAAATGGCTGCACATAGTAATTTAAGTGATATATCGTTGGATTCAGGGCCTCTTTGCCTACATCATGCTGCTCTCAGATGCTGGAGCAAAACCTGCTGACAGATTCCCTTTAAGTGTCTTGTGCAGTCAGGAAATATACACAAAAATTATGATATAGAAAAAAAACATGTCGACATTGAGTATTTTCTTAAACAATAAAGGGGTTTTCCTTTTGCAAAACTACTATATAATGAAATTTAGCATTCGGGTAAATATTTTGGGCGCTGGTGTCTTGTATCTTTTTACAGCTTTTAGATGGGCCAATAACTGGGGACTTGTCAAATTGCTCTTTCGCGAGATGTGATTGCTTTTTAGCCAGCTTAAAAATAATTATTCTCAGTGGAACATACTGTGTGCCCCGAAAATAAGACCTACCCCGAAAATAAGGCCTAGCAGGAGTTTTCAGCAAGTATTAAATATAAGATCTATCCCGAAAATATGACCTATTCGCTTACCAATAATGAATTGTCCATCCAGCTAAAAAAGTTAAAGAATACTGCAGGACACTTCATTATAGAAAGCAGAAACCCCCAAAAGAGAGATAAAAGAACAGAGAAGACCCTACGATCATACTCACCAGACGACGATCGGGAGCAGTGCAATGCATCAAGGACCTGCAGTGGAACACACACCCACACACATCAGATCACACACACACACACACACACAAGATCGCACACACACATTCACACATCAGATCGTGTAGACACACTCACCACATCCAGTGAGATCGATTGTTTCTGGGCAGCATAAGGACCTGTGACACTGTGCAGTGAAATGCCAGGACCTGTGGGTGGAATGCGTGGAAGACCCAGCAGCGAAAAGCATCATAGAGACAAGAGAGCAGAGAATACCCTGCTGGCGGAAGCAAGTGGTATCACCGGATGTGGCGAGTATGTGCGTGCGTAATTGTATGTGCGATCTTGTGTGTGTGTGTGTGTTTGTATGTGTGTGTGTGTGTGTTTGTATGTGTGAGTGTGATCGAGAGTGTGTGTATGCGAGCTGATGTGTGAGTGTCAGCCAGAAGTGTGTGTGTGAGTGTGTGTGTGTGTGTGTGTATGCAATCTGATGTGTGAGTGTCGGCCAGAAGTGTGTGTGTGTGTGTGTGTGTGTATGTGTGTGTATGCAATCTGATATGTGATTGTCAGCCAGAAGTGTGTGTGTGTGTGTGTGTGTATGCGATCTGATGTGTGATTGTCGGCCAAAAGTGTGTGTGTGTGTGTGTGTGTGTGTGCAATCTGATGTGTGAGTGTCGGTCAGAAGGAGGGGAGGACGGCGTGGAGTATACCTGCTAGGAGCGCCCACTGGAGCTCACAGGAGGATCTGGTCGCCACACAGACGCCAGGGGTCTGGTAAGTATGACAATCCTGGGAAGGGGATCTGCATTTTTTTTTGCATGTTTCCCGAGAATAATCCCTCCCTCAAAAATAAAACCTAGTGCTTTTTTTGGGGCACAAAAAAAATATGACAGTGTCTTATTTTTAGGGAAACAGGGTAGCACTTTGTACCACCAGTACATGATGCAGAGAATATTTATTTTTTTATAGGCACAAAACGACTGTATTAGTGATTGTTCCTTGTGCATAAAATTTGGTTAGCTGGTTTAAACAGATCATTATAGCGCCGGTTAGTTTGCATGTAGCATTCAATGGTTGATACATAAATCCAGAAAATGTGTTACATGTAAAATTAATTTTCAAGCAATAGTCTTCTGCTTGAGACTTCTGCCTTAGACTTTCCGGATTACCATACCAGACTTGTAACGCAGGATGGAAATGTTGAGCCACAGATTGAGAAACACAATTGCAAAGCTTAATACTGTAGAATATTTTACTCACATCCCTGCATGGTTCTGCTCTCTTTACCAGTCCCCATTCTTCATGTTAGTCCCTCACATACCTAGCTCTGATTGTTACCTCTATGTATAAGCACGTCTAATCTATTTTCTTGCAAACAACCTTTTTACTAGCATGATCACTTGCCAAAGACAGAGGTAGTTTTCAGCATTTTAGACAATCTAAATGAGCTGATCACTAAATAGACAAGTTCTCCATGAGAACAGTATGGACAGACAGTATCATGTGTGGCCATACTGTATATACAGCTACAAAGTCAACATAGTCCATACATTCTGCCCCCATATTTTTCCTTTTTATTTTTACACTGGTTTAGTTATATAAATATACCAGGAATGTTTAACCCTTAATGACTTTGCAATATTTCATTTTTTCCTCCCCTTTTTTCAAGAGCTATACATATATATTATTTTTCTATCCACGTAGCAGTTTAAAAGCTTGTTTTCTGAAGAACCAATTAAACTTTTGAATGACACCATTCATTTTACCTTATAAAGCACTGTAAACCTGGAAACAAAATTCCAAATGGGATGAAGTGCAGAAAAAATACAATTCGGCAATTGTTTTTTGAGTCTTGTGTTTACAGCATTCATTGTGCAGGAAGGCTACATAAGCACACTGTTTTTTTGCTTGTTTTTTTGGTTGCAGTTTTGGTACCAAATCTGCATGCATTTCCTTCCCCAGCAAAGTCTATGAGATTTCATTACTGCTGTGCGCACGTTGCAGGATTTGTTTGGCTGCATCTTTGTGGCGACCACAAAGATGCAGCATGTCAATTATTTTGCATTTTGTCCTGGCATTTCTCACTAGTGATGGGAGGTCTCGCAGATCAATCTCCCACCAACTCGGGGTCGGCATGGGATCGATCTCTGGTATCTGACCGGATGCCGGTCCCCATATAAAGTTTATGGGGACCAGAATCCAGCACAAAGGGGTAGGAGCATGCACTGTAAACTTACCGAGTTAGCAGCTTGGCTGTATGCTCCCATAGCCGTTCAGTCACTTCCCAGGCCGCTCATTACCTTCATTGAATGTGCACTGCTTTCCCCACCCACCAGCGTCTGTGATTGGTTGAAGTTAGACGTGCCCCCTCGCTGAGTGACAGCATGTCTAATTCTTCCAATCACAACCGCCGGTGGGCAAGTCTATATCGTACAGTAAATAAATAAATTTTCATAGGGTCTCCCCATATTATAATACCCACCACAAATAAAGCATATGGCTACAGGCTGCAGCACCCAGCAATGCGCTTATCTTGGTTGTGTATGAAAATAGGAGGATCCGCATGTGGCTTTTTTTTTTAAAATTATTTAAAGAATTTTAAAAAATGGCATGCGGTTCCCCCCAATTTTGATGCCCAGCCAAAATAAAGTCAGACAGCTGTGGGCTCATAATCTCAGGCTGGGGAGATACATGCTTATTGGGCACTCCCAGCTTAAAAATAGCAGCCTGCAGCTCCCCAGAATTGTCGCAACCATTAGATGCGACAGTCCCAACACTTTACCCGGCTCTTCTTAATTACCTTGGTGTATGGCAATCGGGGTAATAAAGGGTTAATGGCAGCCCACAGATGCCAGTAAGCCCTAGATTACTAATGGAAGGCGCCTATGAGACCACCTCCATTACTAATCTGCAAGTGAAAAGAAATAAACACAAACACCCAAAAAATCCTTTATTTGAAATAACATACAAAAAAAACCACCCTCTTTGACCAGTTTATTAACCCCCAAAATGCCCTGCAGGTGTGACGTAATCCACGCAAGGTCCCACGGTGATTGAAGCTCTGCTACATATAAAGTTACATCACGTGATCATGGAACATGACTGCCTGCTGTCACTCAGCCTGGGGGCGTGTCTGACTGTAACCAATCATAGATGCCTGTGGGTGCGGGAAGTAGTGCATATGCACCGAAGGTAATGAGCAGCCCTTGAAGTGAATGAGAGGCTGCGGGAGCAGTTACAATGGCGCCGGTGACTCAGTAAGTATACCATGCTCGCTTTATTATTTGTTTATTTTTACTTTATCTTTTTATATCCAGAGTGCCGAATGCGGGTCAATACCCGGAATTCCCTGAGAATTCCAGCCAAGGCCCGGCACTTGGGTGCCTTTGAACCTGCAGGGGTTGGACTTTACAGTACAGGTCTCCCTATCACTATTTTTCACCCATTGAATAATAAAACGCATTGTCAAAAATGCATCCAAAAACACATAAAAAATGCATGTGTTTCTTGGATGTGTTTTTGAGTCCCAGGCTGCATTTTTGTGACCACAGGCCGCATCTTTGTGGTCACCACAAAGACACAGTTTCCGCACATAGCCTAAAAATGTCCTAAAAAGGGGCATGACTTGGCTGGATATGTGAGTGACCGCATGAAAGAAGGGCTCCTGGCTCCTGGAATGCCGACATGCCTGCTTTTTCACATGCGGCGGCAGGAGTAAGCTGGGACTTCCAAGAAGGTGCCGCCGGCAAGGGGGGGAGATCGGCTGCAGCTAGCGCAATGATGAAACTGGCCCATTTCACCAGAATACAGCTCAAACAGATCCCTGCCTCAAATATGTCACAGGTGCAAAGTGAGAGTGGTGCATTCCTGTAATCTGAGTCGATGGCGGATCTCGAAGGACATGTTACTACCTGCACTGATGACACTCATGCCTTGCAGCATCAATCAGGAACAATTTTCCCTGCAACAAAATCAGATCAGTTGATGGATGAGCCCACGCTGAAGGATGCGTTTGTGGCTGTGACACAATGCAGTTCAGCTCTATCTTCCCTTACTGCACAAATAACTCAGTTAAAAGATGATCTTTTATACATCAGAGAAGCTCTGCAAAAAGTTACTGACTGCACTGCATTGGCAGAAGGGAGAATCAGTGACCTGGAGGATTACTAAGGACTATGGGATGTAGGTTCAGCAGATTTCAACTCTACTGTCTAACAGATTATTTGGAGAACACGACCTAGACAAAACAATGTAAGGGTGGTTGGTATTCCCCCAACAATCCAGAGGGAAATAACCCTACTACGCTCTTCGAAAAATAGCTGTATTCATTACTTTTGGAATCTCCCACTATATGCAGAGGAAAGAGTGCATAGGGTTTCCACCAGACCAGGGCCACATGGAGCTCCTCCTCGTCCCGTTCTAATTAAGATGCTTTATTATAAGGATAGAAATGCCATCCTCAGGTCTGCCCGTAATAAAGGGAACATTTCTCTTAATGGCCACAAAATCTCCTTTTTCCTGGACTATACTGTCGAAGTCTCCAAACAGGGAGCACAATTTCTGGATGTTACCGTATATTTTATCTTTGTAATGTGTAGATCTGTTAGGCCGGTTTCACACATGTGACCGCAGCTTGCCGTGATACCATTGTACTGTCTTGCACTGTACTGGAGTTTGATGGATCCGGTAAAGCGGCAAAATGCCGGATGTGTGAAACCAGCCTTACTTCATGCTTTATCCAGCAAAGCAAAGTCCTGGGAGAGGTTTTTTGAACATATTAAAGAAGCATTCCGTGGCATGGATTTCAATGAGCAAACAGGTGTATTAGTGTATCTTTACGCTGGTATACAAGAGAGTTGGTAGCACATGCTGCCTAGAAATTTTTTGGTTCATATTACATATAGGAGGTATGGCTAATAATGTCAAATTTCTTTCCTGGAATATTAGAGGGATAGCCAGTAATTCCAAAAGGGCAGCTGTTATGGAACATATTCAAGCACACAAGCCTACAGTAGTGCGTTTGCAAGAAACACATCTACCGTAGATAAAAATAAAATTGCAATAATGAACCTGTCATGGATTAGTCATAGTTTCCATTTAACCCATAGGAGTTACTCCAGAGGAGTCAGTATTTTAGATCCATTACCTTCAAAGCCATGCTTTCCAAGATTGATGCTGATGGCAGATTTGTGGGTGTTCAGTGCAAAATGTTTTCTAGAGAATTGCTGATCTCAGTCTATGTCCCCCCTCCATGTAACAATAGTGTGATGAAGCTGGTAGCGTGGCTCATAGACAAAAAGCAAGAATCTCTATATTAATAATGGGAAATTTTCATAAAATTATTCATCTATTTTGGAATTAGTTCAGGTCAGGTCACTACAGCGGCTACTCCGATATCTATCTTTGCATGCTGTTGCTGGAATTGTCATTATTAGACTTGTGGAGTAGTAAATACCCTAAGGTTAGACAATTCTCTTGTTTTTTGAAATCTCACAAAGCATTACCCCGTATTGATTTGGCCCTGTGTACGGAACATGTCCTGCCACTTCTGGAGAAGGTGAGTTACTTTCCCAGAGTCCTTTCAGATTACTCGCCACTACTGGTGTCCTTATGCCTAAATTTTTATCATCTTCTAGGCTGTGGACAGTCAACCCTTTTTGGCTTCAAATAATAGACAACAAACTACACTGTGTGCAGAATTATTAGGCAAATGAGTATTTTGATCACATGATACTTTTTATACATGTTGCCCTACTCCAAGCTTTATAGGCTTGAGAGCCAACTACCAATTAAGTAAATAAGGTGATGTGCATCTCTGTAATGAGGAGGGGTTAGGTGTAATGATATCAACACCCTATATAAGATGTGTTTAATAATTAGACAACTTCCTTTCCTTTAGCAAAATGGGTCAGAAGAGAGATTTGACGGGCTCTGAAAAGTCCAAAATTGTGAGATGTCTTGCAGAGGGATGCAGCAGTCTTGAAATTGCCAAACTTTTGAAGCGTGATCACTGAACAATCAAGCATTTCATGGCAAATAGCCAATAGGGTCGCAAGAAGCATGTTGGGCAAAAGAGGAGCAAAATAACTGCCCATAAATCGAGGAAAATCAAGCGTGAAGCTGCCAAGATGCCATTTGCCACCAGTTTGGCCATATTTCACAGCTGCAACGTTGCTGGAGTATCAAAAAGTACAAGGTGTGCCATACTCAGGGACATGGCCATGGTAAGGAAGGCTGAAAAACGACCACCTTTGAACAAGAAACATAAGATGAAATGTCAAGAGTGGGCCAAGAAATATTTTGTCTGATTTTTCAAAGGTTTTATGGACTGATGAAATGAGAGTGACTCTTGATGGGCCAGATGGATGGGCCAGAGGCTGGATCAGTAAAGGGCAGAGACCTCCACTCCGACTCACATGCCAGAAAGGTGGAAGTGGGGTACTGGTATGGGCTGGTATCATCAAAGATGAACTTGTGGGACATTTTCGGGTTGAGGATGGAGTGAAGCTCAACTCCCAGACCTACTGCCAGTTTCTGGAAGACAACTTCTTCAAGCAGTGGTACAGGAAGACGTTGGTATCGTTCAAGAAAGACATGATTTTCATGCAGGACAATGCTCCATTACATGCAATCAACTACTCCACAGCATGGCTGGCCAGTAAAGGTCTAAAACATGAAAAAATAATGACATGGCCCCCTTGTTCACCTGATCTGAACCCCATAGAGAACCTGATGTTGATCGTAAACAGATCAAGCAACTGACAGAATCTATGGATGGTAGGCTGTTGAGTGTCATCATAAAGAAAGGTGGCTATATCGGTCACTAATTTTTTTGAGTTTTTTCTTGCATGTCAGAAATGTTTATTTCTAAATTTTGTGCAGTTATATTGGTTTACCTGGTGAAAATAAACAAGTGAGATGGGAATATGTTTAGTTTTTATTAAGTAGCCTAATAATTCTGCACACTAATAGTTTCCTGCACAAACAGATATCCTCCTAAGATAGCCAAATCTAAAAAAAAAAACACTCCAACTTCCAAAAATATTAAGCTTTGATATTTATGAGTCTTTTGGGTTGATTGAGAACATAGTTGTTAATCAATAATAAAAAATCCTCTAAAATACAACTTGCCTAGTAATTCTGCACATGGTGTAGTCACATCTACCCTCTAATATAATTTAAAAAAAAATAATGATCTTGTTTCACCAAATATTTTATGGGATGCTAGGAATGCCTGCTTGAGGAGCGTATTGATACAGTGAATAAGTAGGGTAAGACAGTTTGGGGAGTGTCTTCAAGATAGAAATAGGTCAATGGAAAAGCAGTTTGTGCTAAATGGTACTGAGGGAGACCTGTTGACTAGGAAAGAGGTGCAGGAAGAGTACAACTCACATGTTTTTGAAAAAAATAAATAAATAAAAAAATAAATGTGTTTTCTCAGCAAAAATTCTTGGTAGAGGGTGAAAAAGCCAGACACCTATTGGCCTTGATTGCTAGGGCACAGTTAGGGTCTTCATTTATGGAGGCCTTAACAAATACGAGTAACCGCTGTTGGGGATTTTTTTGAGGGTCAAGATCAAGAATTTTTTTCGAAGGGAATTCTAAGTTTAGAAAAGAGATGGACTAAATGTATAGACTTGTTAGGAGACTATGTAGAAAATATTTTTTTTTTAATATAGTCATTGTGTTTATTATTGATTATCATTACTTTTGGATCGCCCCTCGTAGAGAGGGTAATATAGTCAATCACCCTGATTAGGTATTAAATATATCTTCCAAATTTTATCAAGATCTTTTCAAGTCTAAAATGGTCTTTACTAAAGTTCAGATCCTGACTTATTTGAATGAGAGAGAGCCTCCCAATACTTAGAAAGTATACTCCAACTGAAATAACTGTACTTTACCCCTCTACACATCAGAATGGAGACAGTTGAGAGATTTGTAAACTATTTGGGGTTGGTAAGTTACTGCAGCAAACTAGTTTTTACTTCCTTTAGACAGCGGAGATAATGTGAACGCGCGCAAAACTGCCGTCGTCATCCATTGGCCACCCTGCATCCCCCTCTCCACCGATTCGTATGTAAAGATGAAATAAAGGTAAAGATTTTAAGCAGAGTGGTGAGTGGCAACCTTTCTTATATATGCCTGCAAAGTTTGGATATGTACCTCTTGTTTGGTTTGAGCACCTCCACAGCTTTTCCCCTGTACTAAAAGTCCCGCTAATGTCTGTGTAAAAGACTGCAGTAGTAGGTGTCTGGTGCCAGACTTTCCTTACAAATAGACTTTGTATTGACCAACTATGCTAGCTCTGGACTACAAGTGGCCTCTAAATTTAAGTATTTGGGGGTTGAGATTACTGCAAGGATAAATGCCTATGAAAAATTAAATCTTGCTCCAATTATTACAAAATTGAAACTAAAGATGGGCACATGTTCTAGGCTACTGCTGACTGTAATGGGCCACGTTAACCTAACCAAATTGATTTGGATGCCCCAGCTCTTACACACATTGTATAATTTCCCAATTTGGATACCCCAGAGATATTATTTCAAAATTAACAGGTTGTTTATGGAATTGATCTGGAGAAAACAAACTCCTTGGCTCAAACTAGTAACATTACAAAAAGAAAAGAGTGTGGGTGGACAGTCAGTTCTTAATCCTAGCGTTTATTACATGGCAACTCAACTTTAGCATATTCGTGGATGGGATGAACCTGGAGGCGAAGGGGGGCACAATGTCGCCTTCTTCCACACCACCTTAAGTTATCCAGGTTGTAAGAAACATTGAAATCATATAGGTTCAGAACAGTGTCAAGTGGTGTCCCAACTTTGCTATTGATTCACCATCACTGGAGGAAGATGTGAGATCTCCAGGGTTTACTAGGGATTACGCAATACACTTCACTGTGGGAGACTCCATGGCTTCCTCACCTCCATCAGTTAGAGGGGTTTGAGAGTTGGAGCTTGAGAGTAATTTCCAGATTTCCTCATGTCCTGGTAGGGGATATGAATAAGGAATTCTCACATTTGCGTAATGAGTTTGCTATACCTAATTCTGACTTTTATAAACACTTTAAGCTGCGGCATGCATATCAGGCAGAGAAGCTAGACCACAATGCTTCAGTTACCAGAAATATGATAATACAGAGAGTGGCAGCCTCAACTAACACTAGTAGACTATTCTCAGTGTTTCAGTGTTCTATAGCACTCTGGTGGACTTGGTTTTCATGAAGTACCCAATATACTCTAAAGACAGATGGAAGGGTGATGTGGGGCCTATTGTAGATGGCCAGTGGCAAGAAACTTTGGAGACAGTCCCACAGTTATCTTTAAGCAAGTTACATAGACTCATTTGTATGTGTTACACCAGGCATAGAGACCACCACAGTTACTATTTGATATTGGGTTATGGCCAATTGGGTTATGTTCCAGAAGCAAGGTGCCCCCTGCCAATTTATTACACATGATGTGGTCTTGCCCTAATTTGGAATCTTTTTTGGAAGGGGGTATTAAAAATTAGAAATAGGACCTACAAGTTAATATAATTTCCCCGCCCTTCATTTGCATACTGGGGCACAATGAAGATCTAAGAACTGACAATCATGGCAAGATTGCGGTATCCCATCTGTTGTATATGGGAAAGAAACTAATAGCCCAATACTGGATATCGGACCAGGTGCCCTCAATTGTGGCATTCAATAATAAAGTCAAGTGGTTGGTGAACATGGAAAAGGGCATTAATATGAAAAGGAATATTGGATTGATGGATCTGATTTGGCTTTGAGAGAGTAACAGAGATATTGTTTGGGTCTCTTTAGTTAGGATTGTTTTCTTGAAATGCTACCCTAGACAGCAAGGAAATATAGTGTCTTTTTAGGGTTCAGTCACATCTGTATATAAAATGTGAATGTACAATGCAAATAATATAGCATTGCATTTGCACCAATGTTAACCAATAGAGCAGAGCAAATTGCAGCAAGCCGCAAGGGGCTCCATACCTCAACAATACAAGTCAATGGGTGTGCGCAAAAAGCACGGCACACATTTATGGGGATGAGGATCGATCACAAAGGTAGTGGAACAGCAACGTCTGAAAGTGTGTCCCCCACTAACTATATTCCATATTCAATCCCTTTTTCATGTAACGCATCAGCCGGGGACACGACTACAATCCCAGGCCTCGGCTAAACCCCCGACCGACCATACACAGGGACCATATTATATGTAAGAATGCATTGATAAAGAGAACTATGTAAACTGCATACGTGCACAGACAGAATGAAGTGCACCAAGAATATGTAAAAGAGAAAAGGACCAATAAATGTAAAGGAGCATAATGATAAAAATTGCAATGCATAAATGCTTGAATGAATCTAGTAAAGTGCATATGTGTATAGCAATACGTGTGGATATAGAATAATATATACAAATAATAAGAATAAAAGTAAATGCAAAAATATCCCGACAAAAAATATGTAAAAAGTGCATATGTGCAAAATATCAAAAATATTCCTAGAAAAACAGGAAGGAGAATTAATAAGGAAAAAATATTCAAAGGTGCATAACAAAATCAATGCATATATAGAATAAGGTGCAGATGTGCATGGGGTAAGTACTCATATGTGAAAAAAGACAATGGTATAAGTGATATGTGTATCAATATATAAGAATGTAAAACAATATACACAATTATATACAGTGCCTTGCGAAAGTATTCGGCTGCCTTGAATTTTTCAACCTTTTCCCACATTTCAGGCTTCAAACATAAAGATAAAAATTTTAATGTTGTGGTGAAGAATCAACAAGTGGGACACAATTGTGAAGCTGAACGAAATGTATTGCTTATTTTAAACTTTTAAAAAAATAAATAACTGAAAAATGGGGCGTGCAATATTATTCGGCCCCTTTACTTTCAGTGCAGCAAACTCACTCCAGAAGTTCATTGAGGATCTCTAAATGATCCAATGTTGTCCTAAATGACTGATGATGATAAATATAAGACACCTGTGTGTAATAAAGTCTCCATATAAATGCACCTGCTCTATGATAGTCTCAGTGTTCTGTTTAAAGTGCAGATAGCATCATGAAGACCAAGGAACACAACAGGCAGGTCTGTGATAATGTTGTGGAGAAGTTTAAAGCCAGAATTGGTTACAAAAAGATTTCCAAAACTTTAAACATCCCAAGAAGCACTGTGCAAGCGATCATATTGAAATGGAAGGAGTATCATACCACTGCAAATCTACCAAGACCCGGCCGTCTATATAAACTTTCATCTCAAACAAGGAGAAGACTGATCAGAGATGCAGCCAAGAGGCCGATGATCACTCTGGATGAACTGCAGAGATCTACAGCTGAGGTGGGAGACTCTGTCCATAGGACAACAATCAGTCGTACACTCCACAAATATGGCCTTTATGGAAGAGAGGCAAGGAGACAGTCATTTCTCAAAGATATCCATAAAAAATGTTGTTTAAAGTTTGCCACAAGCCACACAAAACATGTGGAAGAAGGTGCTCTGGTCAGATGAAACCAAAATCGAACTATTTGGGCACAATGCCAAACGATATGTTTGGCGTAAAAGCAATACAGCTCATCACCCTGAACACACCATCCCCACTGTCAAACATGGTGGTGGCATCATCATGGTTTGGGCCTGCTTTTCTTCAGCAGGGACAGGGAAGATGATTAAAATTGATGGGAAGATGGATGGAGCCAAATACAGGAGCATTCTTGAAGAAAACCTGTTGGAGTCTGCAAAAGACCTGAGACTGGGACGGAGATTTGTTTTCCAACAAGACAATGATCCCAAACATAAAGAAAAATCTACAATGGAATGGTTCACAAATAAACGTATCCAGGTGTTAGAATGGCCAAGTCAAAGTCCAGACCTGAATCCAATTGAGAATCTGTGGAAAAAGCTGATAACTGCTGTTCACAAACGCTCTCCATCCAACCTCACTCAGCTCGAGCTATTTGCAAAGGATGAATGGGCAAGAATTTCAGTCTCTCGATGTGCAAAACTGATAGAGACATAACCCAAGCGATTTGCAGCTCTAATCACAGCAAAAGGTGGCGCTACAAAGTATTAACATAAAAGGGACAAATAATATTGCACGTCCCAATTTTCAGTTATTTATTTTTTAAAAACGTTTAAAATAAGCAATAAATTTCTTTCAACTTCACAATTGTGTCCCACTTGTTGTTGATTCTTCACCATAACATTAACATTTTTATCTTTATGTTTGAAGCCTGAAATTTTCGTTTCATTTTTTTTTAAGAGTTATATTGATGAAGGTCTGCTTCAAGACTGAAACATCTTTCATGTTTGTCTACTGGACTTGCTGCCTAAATAAAATCTCTCCTGATAAAATAGAATCTTGGGAGTGCCCGGCTTTCTCTTCTATCACTTTGAGGGAAACTGCTGTATTGTTCCATCCTTCATCAGATTGCACAATATAATTTACCAGGTCACCATCACACATTTGGGTGAACAATTCCTCAGGGGTCAAAGGCACAGCAATATACGGTGTAAGTAGGCGTCTGGCTACATTGCTAATGGCCGGTATGTAGCACACAAGTGGTATGAACCTGAAAGTGCCACAAATGTTGCTAGAGTATTCATAAGGCCAGGCTCACGGATGGCTGGAGTGATGGGTGGGACTGGTCATCCATATATCTCACCAATGAGGTTGATTGGCACATGGCAAGTGAGAGAGAAAGTCACTGTATGTGTGAGAAGCGTTGTATGAGAAGCAGTCTCTGAGCTAGTGTGGAGAGGTTGCTAAACTCATAGAAGTTGAAGCCTCTAGAACAGGGGTCAGGAACCTTTTTGGCTAAGAGAGCCGTAAACGCCACATATTTTGAAATATAATTCCGCGAGAGCCGTATAATATGTTTAAAGGGCCATTGACAGATCAATCGCTCCAATGTTCACTTAGTACAGCAAGGAATGCTCCTCCCTGCTGTATAAAGCCACAACTGGACTGAAACAATGGTTATTAGCAGTA
Source organism: Anomaloglossus baeobatrachus (assembly GCF_048569485.1). Lineage (NCBI taxonomy): Eukaryota > Metazoa > Chordata > Amphibia > Anura > Aromobatidae > Anomaloglossus > Anomaloglossus baeobatrachus. The sequence goes on from NC_134356.1 coordinate 369,730,373, forward strand.
AAAAAATCAAATAAATAACTTACATTGTGAACTTGCGATGCATGACATCAGTCCAGCAGTCTGGCTTCTTCTTTTTCCTGCGCATGACTGGAAGCTGGCATTCTTCCCACCTGATGTTGAGAGAATGCCAGCTTTGAGGCATTCGCAGAAGAAAGAAGCTGGAATATTGGACATGTCACACAACGCATTGTCAGTTATGTCAATTATCTATTTTATTATTTTACAGCGAATTATTGTTTAGGTCCAGCGGTGGCTTAGTGCAGCAGAGAGGAACACTCCTTTGTGTACTAAGTGACCGCTGGAGCAATTGTATCTGTCAGTGGCCCAGACACCCTGCTTCCCATACAGCCTGCACCCCCCATATCACACACACACACTGCTCCCCATACAGCCTGCACCCCCCATATCCCACACACTACACCCCCATATGTCGCATACCCTGCTCCCCATACAGCCTGCACCCCCATATCACACACACTACACCCCCATATCTCACACACCCTGCTTCCCATACAGCCTACACCCCCATATCTCTCACACCCTGCTTCCCATACAGCCTGCACCCCCCATATCACACACACACTGCTCCCCATACGGCCTGCACCCCCCATATCCCACACACACACACTGCTTCCCATACAGCCTGCACCCCCCAGATCTCACACACTACACCCCCATATGTCACATACCCTGCTTCCCATACAGCCTGCACCCCCCATATCACACACAATACACCCCCATATCTCACACACCCTGCTCACATATCTCACCCTGCCTGTACCCCAACTTACCCCTCTCAAACACTCTGCACCCCTTCACATGCTTCTGTCACAGTATGCAGCCCTCATATGCCCCTCACCCTGCAGCCCCCCTCACCCTCATGTGCCCTCTTTTCTTATTACCAGTCATGTGTCCATGTCTCCTTCAGGATTCAGTTCTCTTGCTTTCTGCCCGGCATCCTGTGTCTCCTCCCACACAGTCACATGGGCGTGACATCATTGCAGGTCCTGCAGGATGGAGATTCCGTCTGCTGTGCAGGTCAGGACTAGCACTCCTGCAGCTCAGACATGGCTGGTGGCCTCTCCAGGTCAGGGGCCCCTCTACTGACACTGGGCTCCCCTGACTCACAGTTCGGCCACTACACAGCAGCACTACACATAGACGCAGAGCGGCTGCCGGGCCCCTATGTGTACTAGTGCCGCTGTGTAGTGGCCGGCCTGTGAGTCAGGGGAGCCCAGTGTCAGTAGAGGGGCGGCTCACTTCTCGTTCCCCCGCTGATCCGGTCTCCTCGGCGCATCGTCCATTGCTGTCGCTCGCTGACCTCTCAGCAGGCGCGCAGTGATGACGTCACCGCGCTCGCTGCAGAGCTGTCAGAAGAACAACGACAGTCACAGCGGGGAGAATGATAAGAGAGAGAGCGCGCCGCTCACTCTCTCATCATTGCTCTCAATTGTATCGGCACCTGCGATGCCGATGCAATTGAAAGCTCGATCCTCGGCGTGGGGCGGTGACAGCGCGGCCACCGGGCCCCCCTGAGTAGCGGTGCGCCACTCCTGCCACCGCGAGTGGGCCCCCCCGGCAGCTGACCGGGTTTGCCGGGTGCTGGCGCCGGCCCTGATCCTTCCTATAGACAGGTAGGAGCCCTGTCTGCGAGCCAGATACGGCCATCAAAAGAGCCATATCTGGCTCGCGAGCCATAGGTTCCCGACCCCTGCTCTAGAAGGAACCTAACTAAGGGAAGTGTGGGTTGGATTCAACAGGCTGTAGGTGAGTGAGTGGAGGCTGTGGGAGATCCACTCTGATACTGGAAGTATCCAAACTTAAGCGGGCGTACCACGACTAATACGGACCAGAAATCCGAATATCTGAGGAGCAGCCTCTGAAAGAGTGAAGAGGCTGCTGGACTCAGGATAGAGTCATAGAAACCTCTCTGAAGGGACTCCTTGGGAGAAGAGAGAGTTCGCTTTGTCTGACCAGAGTCAGTGGGATACTTCTGGGAAGAAGCATATCCAAACCAATGCAGGTAAACCGTGACTGTTATGGACCAGATATCCGTGTGTGATGTGTATCACAAGTGCAGTTTATACTGTGAAGTGAATAAACTGCTGGACTTTTAAATGAAAGTGTGTTCCTGAGTCTACCTCGCATAGCCTGCTCCTCTCTTATCTCCTCTTCCCACAATCGTGTACAAGATTTCTCCCATGCATCCCCCATACTCTGGAACGCTCTACCTCAGCACATCAGACTCTCCACTACCGTGGAAAGCTTCAAGAGGAACCTCAAGACCCACCTCTTCCAACAAGCCTACAACCTACAATAGCCCTCAGTCCAGTAGACCACTGCACAACCAGCTCTGTCCTCACCTATTGTACCATCACCAATTCCGTGTAGACTGTGAGCCCTCGCGGGCAGGGTCCTCTCTCCTCCTATACCAGTCTGTCTTGTACTGTTAATGATTGTTGTACGTATACCCTCTTTCACTTGTAAAGCGCCATGGAATAAATGGCGCTATAATAATAAATAATAATAATAATAAGAGCAAAGTGAGTAAAACCCCCATTATACAGTGCGTGAACTGTGTGTAATGCCACAACGGCATTGTTTTAAAAGACAGAAATGCATGGGTTTAAAGCCAACAGTTAGTCAGTCCAGCTCTTTTGGTAACAGACTCATGCATTTTTATAAATTTATTGTGTAGTGTTATTTTAGGTTTCTGATCATCCCCATAGCCCTGTGGTTGCGTTTTTTTTTACCTCCCACAAAACACAAATATACAATGAGAACACAGAGAAGTACTCTCCAGTCATCCTTGGTCAGGTCCAGGGTGACTTAAACCAGTTTTCCTTCGAGTTGGACTGCCGTAGTTGCGGTTAGCTCAACTTGAAAGAGCCCTTCAAACCTCGGTTCAAGTGGTCTTCTCACGTGTCTCATTATGACTACCCAGTCTCCAGGTACTAATGTATGGGTACCTTCTAAGGAGTTAGGGTCTGGTATGGAAGAAAACACATGTGAGTGCACTATTGACAAATGATCATGCAATTCTGTTCCCATAGTCGGTCACGCAAGGCAGGTAAATAGCAACAAGAACATGCTCATATGTGCCTACCTTGGGTAGCTGTATGTAATCCACTTGCAGTCTCTGAAATGGGTACAAAGGTTTAGGGGTACAAACAACATTACCTGGCACAAGTGAGACATTTATTTAACATATTTGGCAAAGAGTGTCTGAATCCCCAGAGCAAAAAAACGACTCAAGTCTAGGACGAACATGGCTCCCTTTGACAAGTGTGTTGGGGCATGTGCCCATTTATACATTATGCGATATGAGTTTCTGGGTAAACCAGCCCTGGTTGCCACCATCCAGATCCTATCCCATTCCAGTCTCTAACCAAACCTTTTTGTCTTGAGACATTACTCATGCCTGCAACTGCTTTAAGAGTGATAAGTCTGGGGCTACAGGTGGAACTGAAGAAGCACAAGTGTATGTGCAGGTACTTTAACCCTAAAATGCGCAACCATAAAAATCTACACTTTCACTTACCTGGGGCCTTGTGCAGATAACATGGAGTTAGGGTGGCGTTACACGGTACAATATATCGTACCGATATATCGTGCGATCGCATGAGCGATCGCACCCGCCCCATCGTTTGTGTGTCACAGGCAATTTTTTGCCCGTGGCGCACAAAGTCGTTTACCCCCATCAGACGTACTTACCTCCCGAACGACCTCGCTGTGGGTGGTGAACATCCTCTTCCTGAAGGGGGAGGGACGTTCGGTGTCACAGCGACATCACACAACGGCTGCCTAATAGAAGCGGAGGGGCGTCCACCTCCTTCCTTCCTTCCGCATTGCCGGCGGGATGCAGGTAAGCTGTGTTCGTCGTTCCCGGGGTGTCACACGGAGCGATGTGTGCTGCCTCGGGAACGACGAACAACCGGTGCGCAGAAGGAGGAACAACTTTATGAAAATGATTGACGTGTCAACGAGCAACGATAAGGTATTTTTGCTCGTTCACAGTCGTTTGTAGCTGTCACACGCTACGATGTCTCTAACGATGCACGATGTGCATCACGGAATCCGTGACCCCGACGACATATCGCCCGATATATTGTAGCATGTGACACCCCCCTAAATCAAATAGAAATACTTTTCAAAGTTTATTTGAGATGTGAATATTTTAAAACATTAAGTTAACAAGTAATCTTGCAGAAAAAAGAAAACAAGTAAACTAGCAGGCCTGCGAGGCCCCAGGTAAACGTTGTAGGGTTAACTATGGCTACTTCCATTGGCAGATCCAAGGCCTCCAAAAATTGCATCAGAGATCTTAAAATGATTTGTCCAAAGAAGCAAAAAAAAACCCTTAGTTTTCCAAATTACCCCCAAATCATGTGCTACTTCGGTCTCAACCCTTTACCTAATGTACATATAAGAGTGAGCACCTTCAGCTCTGCATCCTGAGCAGATTTGCTGGGGAGGGAGTGGCTTTATATGTGAGTACATTACTACGTTATATTACTGCATACCCAGTGACAGAGTGTCCTTCTTCCACCACCTGGAGCCATCTACAAAATCTTGCATGCTTTATCAAGGATCAATTCTTTACAGTAATAAGACAAACATTGTGGTAAATGCCACAAGTTTTGTATTCCTCACATCCTTGTATCTCAGTCCCTTCCTTTTCTAAATCCACAGGTAAGAGGGTTGCTGGATTTAGAACCATTCAACATTGAATTGTGATGTGGGAGCTGAGGAGCGTAATCTCATACTTGGTTGTGCAACATTGGAAGAGAGGTTTAAAGAAATTGTCCGGCCACAAAATATATATTTTTTTAAGCTAATCTATGCTGTATTGTCATTTAAAACACACCTATATTATTTTCTTTGTTTCTAACTTTTGTTGCTCTTGAATTTTCACTTTATTCTCTGGAGCCACTTTATTTACCTGCAGCTCAACCAAACATGACATGCTTGACTGCCGAACAGCTGGCACCGCCCAGCCCCGCCCTCTGCCCACCCTCTGCACACTCATTGGCTGTCAATATTCTTCCCCAGCACCTGATAGATAAATGAACACTATGTAATGAAAATGATGAATATGTTATATTATGTATGTATATACACACATATATACTCACACACATACACCCCCCTCGCTCTGTCTCTGACCAGTACACTCTCTTCTCTCCCCCTGCGCTCTCCTCTGCTCCCCCAGCACCCCCCCCAACCTCCATCTGTCTCTCACCCGTACACTCTCTTCTCTCCCCATGCGCTCTCCTCTGCCTCCCAGCACCCCCCACCAACTCCCCGCTCTGTCTCTCACCCATGCACTCTCTTCTCTCCCCATGCGATGTCTTTTCTGACCCCCCCGCGTGCTGTCTCTCGCCCTGTGCTGTCCTTACAGCTAAGCGATGCAGAGCTCAGTGCTGCTGACAGCGGTGTGCTGTGACGTCACTGGGCTCTGCTCCCAGCAGTATTCAAACACCAGGCGCGCCTGATGCTTCATTCATCACATAGTGCAGAGACAGCGCACGGGGGAGGGGGGAAACAGTTACCTGGGCCCCATGCATCATAAAGAGCTGAGGACACCGTTGGGCAAACAGCGAGGTCCTAACAGTGAGTGGTCCACGGCTCGGCACATACAGGAGGCAGAGGAGAGTACGGAATGTGGGGAGGGGGTGGGGGCTGCTTTGCACTGTACTTGGTCGGCAGCAGGGTGGCAACATGACGTCATCTGTGATGCCCGTCAACAAGGTCCTTCCCCTGTTGTCATGACATCACAGGAAGCAGCAAAATCCTGGCAGGAGTGGTCACATGACTGCTCTGAGCCGGGGGAGAGGGGCTGACAGCAGGGCAGGTAGGTAGTTGCTTTTTACTTACCTGCCCCTATATAGCCCAAGAGTGCGATAAAAAAAGGCAAAACAAGCTGGATAACCCCTTTAACCCACGACCATGGGAAGTAATCTTACGTCCTAGAGGTCATAGTGTTACTGCCCGCGGTCTGCTGCAAGCAGCTTGCATCGATCGGCGCACACATCGGCTGATTTTCACAGCTGACATGTGTGCCTGCTAGGCACGAGCAGAATAGTTATCCGCCCGTGCCTTTTAACTTGAATGGTGCTGTCAAAATGTGACAGCGCCATTAAAATGGCAACAATGGAAAATATTTACTCACACCCAATACCGGAAGTCACGTGACGTGATCACGTGACTTCCGGTGGTTGCCATGGTAGCACAGTCATGTGATGACTCCTGCAGCTCACATGACTCACTTCCTGCCTCACACAGCCGAGAACTAGGTGAGACATGAAATGAGCATATCTGGTGTTTACAGCTGTGTAGCTGGGATCAGCAGATATAGTAGAGCGATCAGACTGCTGATCGTTATAGTCCCCTAGGGGACCTAGTAAAATAAAATAAAAAAAGTTAAAAAAAAGTTTTAAAAAATTAAAAAAAGAAATAAAAAAACCTAAAAGTTCAAATCAACCCCCTTTCGCTCCATTGTAAATTAAAGGGTTAAAAAAATAAAGAATATACACACATTTGGTATCGCCGCATTCAGAAATGCCCGATTCATCAAAATATGAAATCAATTAATCTGATCGGTAAACAGCGTAGCGGCAACAAAATTCCAAACGCCAAAATTACGTTTTTTTAACGCCACAAATTTTGCACTAAACGCAATAACAGGTGATCAAAACGAAGCATCTGCACAAAAGTGGTATCGTTAAAAACGTCAGCCTGAGATGCAAAAAATAAGCTATAGATCCCAAAAAATGAGAACGCTATGAGTCACGGAATATGGCGTAAAACGTACGCCACTTTTTTTGGACAAACTTCTGAATTTTTTTTAACCCCTTAGATAAAAGTGAACCTATACATGTTTGGTGTCTATGAACTCGCACCAACCTCAGGCATCACACCCATACATCAGTTTTACCATATAGTGAACACAGTGAATAAAATATCTCAAAAACTATAGTGCTATAACACTTTTTTTTGAAAATTTTCCGCATTTGGAATTTGTTTGCCGTTTTCCAGTACACTATATGGTAAAACTCATGGTTTCATTTAAAAGTACAGCTCGTTTCGCAAAAAAATGAGCCCTCACATGACCATATTGACTGAAAAATAAAAAAGTTACGTCTCTCAGAAGGAGAATGGTGAAAAAAACCCAGAAAGCGCAAAATCGTCCGGTTGTGAAGGGGTTAAGTCTCGTGGAATGAAGCAGTTATGAAACCGAGTGTAGGACCTGGAGTGTGAGAGAGTGTTGAAGAACGAGGTCCTCAGTTTTCTGCATGAATTCAGAAGCTACAGTCACAGGCCTGTAATAATAATTTTTATTTATATAGCGCCAACATATTCCGTAGCACTTTACAATTCAGAGAGGACATCTACAGACAACATGAGACAATACAAAATAAGAAACTTCAACAGCTACCAAGAGGACTGAGGGTCCTGCTTGCAAACTTACAATCAATGAGGAAATAGGGGTGACAGAAAAAGTAAATTGGAGAAAAAAAGTTTGTCATATATGGTCCAGCCATCAAAATAATAGGTGAATGTCCTTTATCCCAATAGATAAAGGACATTCAGGCCAGCCATCACAACTGTCAGGTTTGTAAAAGCTGCATACAGATCTGCAATTAGTAACAATTCAGGAACTAGCAATATACGCAACGGGAGCACCCGCTTTGGGTAAATCATACCAAGCTGTATATCTTGAAGTACACTTTGTGCAGATAATATAGAATTGTAGTGGACATATTATAGATACCCAAGTAAGCACAAGCTATTGATTAGATGAACTATCTTTGATAATTAATCAGTGGGTTATGTATTGTATATGAGGTGAATCAACTGTTTACTACTGTTATGTCTTATGTTGGCACAATGATATGTCCAGTGTAACATTTTTGATGATTCCATGATATACATATATGGTTGTAAAAGATATTTTAATATTGAATTAAATAAAGTCGAATTTTTTAAGGTTATGCAACGTCCCAAATGGTTCTTTATGGTTATATGGTCTAAAGAAATGCATTTTTAGGGCCCGCTTAAAGGGAACCTGTCACCACTTTTTTGGCCTATAAGTTGCAGCCACCACCACCGGGCTCTTATATATAGCATTCTAACATGCTGTATATAAGAGCCCAGGCCAGGGGTATAACATAAAAAACACTTTATAATACTTACCTAACGGTCACACTGTGGGCCTTGTGGGCAGATCAAAGTATTGTAGTGCGCCTGCACAGGACCGGCGATTGTGTATGACATAGCCGTGTCATGCACACAGGCTTCAGAAAGAGGACAAAGATGGATGAAAGAGGAGGCGCCGGCACCGGACAACGGAGATGCCCATAAGGCCCACAGCGTGACCATTAGGTAAGTATTGTAAAGTGGTTTTTATGTTATACCCCCAGCCTGGGCTCTTATACACAGCATGTTAGAATGCTGTATATAAGAGCCCGGTGGTGGTGGCCACAGCTTATAGGCCAAAAAAGTGGTGACAGGTTCCCTTTAATATTATGGATGTTGGGAATTAATCAAATTGTTCTTGGTAGTGTGTTCCAGAGAATTGGTGCAGCTTGCCAGAAATCTTGCAATGTAGCTAGTGGGCAGGGCCCTGGCTACACTGTAAAGCCTGGCAGGGTAGTATGCAAATTGACACTGCTTACCACCATGACGTAGTGTAAGCACCTGATTAGCAAAACCATTATACTCTTGGCAAAAAAGGTGAATGGTTTGGTGTAATCCAGAATTCACAACATGGGTAACTTGGTCAGGACTGCCTTGAGGTCATGGAATGATGCTAAAGCTTTGCGAATAAGACAAAAATCATACAATGGTTACGAGAGTTGGGCGGCAAAAGCTGACAAGCCCAATTTGTTACTGTATTAAAGCAATTCTCTCCAGGGTCAGGTGTCTCACCCCAGGGGACAAGATCAAGAAAGATGACTGTAGAAAGGCAGACTTGGAGTTTGTCTTTAGAGGCCTTTTAACCATTTGCGGACAATAAAATGAGCAAAGACAAAGATTCTTCAGCACAAACTGATGGATCACTACAGCACAGCAACAGATTATCAATATCCTGTAGTAGGACAATCGAGGAATGTTTAGGAATCCAAGAGTAAAAGTCAGTGTGCATATGTGGCGCCCTGGACTAGCCAGGTCGTCACAGGTACTGCAACACACACCCCCACCCCGAGACAGGCACATCAGCCAGACACAAAATCCTTGTTGCCTCCCTCCAGGGGCTGGTGTCCACACCAGGTGGGGTGGAGCCAGGCAGTTGGCCCCACCCACTGAGGAGTTCACAGTCCTGGAGGCGGGAAAAGGAAGGAAGTTCCGTTAGGGAAGTGAAGGAGTGAGGAGCAAACTTACCGTGCCCGGGTGTGTGGCCCGGGCACTAAGAGCAAGGTTGGTAGACGGTGGTGGCCGTCTGCAGGAGAGGCAGATCAACGCGGAACCATAGGACCGGGGACGGGCGGTGGCCCGCCGGTACTGAACCGGGGAGCGAAGTGAAGCCAGCACACACAGGCAGGGCCAACGGACCCCGACCAGGCTTGGAGTAGCCATTAGAGGTCAAATCCGTCAGTGACCGGAACCCCAGGGGTTTCCTAACAGCCAAGACCCGATTGAAGGAAACCGTCCGACCAGTAGAAGGAAATACAGCTACCGCCACAGCTAGAGTTCCAAGGGCCAGAGCCTGTGGGCAAAAGGGCTCCTCCGGCACATATATATGTTGGGGAGCGGGTTACCGGTGGGAATCCATCGGGACCGAATATACACAACGGTGCAGGGAAAGGCAGCCACCACCAACCGTCCGGGAGAAGCCACAGCAGCCGGCTGCGGGACCCGTCCATCCAGCCGTTTGGTTTACCAGAGACTTTGCGTACATTTGTGGCTGAGTGAGTACAACCGTGCCATCCGGCACCGTGCTGCGCAGTCCCAGGCGACCCGGCACCTTGCCTACCCTGCCTCCCCGTCACCTCACCGGGCCCTGGGACCACCAACCCCTACCCACGGAGGGGGAAAACAACATCCCAGCTGCTCCCTGCCATCGCTCCCGGGATCCCCGTCACCAGTAGCGGTGGTGCTCAACCTCACCACAACCCGTGGGTGGCGTCACGGACTAAATCCCCAAACCAAACTACCCCTTTCACTCACGGGCGAAGGAGCGCCGCTCGAGACCCCGGATCCGGCCCACCGCTCGAGCCACCGAGCCGTCATCACAGCAGCGCCGGACCCGAGCGTTGGCGAGCGCAGCGGCGTCCTCCCCGCCCGCGACACAGAGAGGTGGAAAAGATGTCAGGGAAGTTTGCGGCCCACTCAGGGAGTACAATCCAAGTGTTTCCCCCGGAAAGAGAGGTCAAAATATTGCCATGAATCTTCTGCTTATAACCCAAAATGATATAAAGTAGGAGTAATAGTGCAGAAAACCAAAAGAAAAAACTCCTAAAAATTGTCTTTATTAATATTCAATATTAAAATCTATAATCATAAAAACCAAGTTGCTTTTACATAGCCATTATATAGACAGGTCACATATGGTGGGTGTAAAGGGGTGATAGACACGATTAGTGAGGATAGTGTAAGGGGCACTTTGCACACTGCGACATCGCAGGTGCGATGTCGGTGGGGTCAAATTGAAAATGACGCACTTCCGGCATCGCATGCGACATCGCAGTGTGTAAAGCCTAGATACATTTTATAAATCTTTGTACGGGACTAACTGCTCACACACAAGTACACATCTTTCATATCAATTACGTGACAGACTGGACATAGAGGACAGACTTACAACTTCAAGTACGTCTGAAAAACTGCTGGGGTCCTGACATTAGTTCTGGACGGCTTTATATATCGCCCCTCCAATCATAGTTCCTGGAGTGTGGTAAACCCCTCACCGTATTGCTGCCATTGGTGCCCTCAGGAATTGTCTCAACAGCGGGGAGATTGAGTAAATCAGGGATATCCAAATCCACTCATTTCAGCCTCTCACACAACCACTCATAAAATCTTATATCTAGATAGACAATAAAGCACATATAAAGGAAAAATATTTTTTTATTCACTGAGACACGGTGCAGGCACCACGTCACCAGACTACAGAGTTATGGACAGAGGTACAGGAGGCAGGCAGTAACACAATGGATCACTTACCTCGGATGTTCCTGAGTCCTAATCTGCTCAAGGGTCTGTTGCTTGATGACGCTATTGTAGTGCCCGCATTCTCCACCAAATAATGTTGTGGCCTCCACTGCTCTGGGATCAGCCTCGTGTCACAGATGTGTGCCGTCGACGGAGGGAATAAGGACACACACCACCAGCTCTAGCTATAAAAATAAAATTCCCCTTTAACTGGAGGAAGTCCCAATTTTGGGGGTAACAAAGAGACAGGATATAAACATCTTATTAGTTGAATATACAAAATATAACAAGGCATCTCATTTCGTTATTTATTCAGCATTACACTGCTGATTGGTTAATTTTAATCTGCTATTATGATTGGATAAGCAATTTAAACTAACATTTACATATTTGGCATGCTGCCATGTAGGAGCACACATCTCTTATCAATATAGAAATAATGAGCAAAAATGAATGAACTTTGTTTTGCTTTTTAGAGCAATTATGACTTCTGCATTCACTCTAAAGTGAAACTTAGTGATATCTTGAAGGTCAGTCAGGAGATGTGTCTGAGAAAACGTGAACTGAGACTGATTGTAAAAACAGAAAAAAAACCTGAAAAATATATTCACTTGAAAGCAACATGCAGGAGACAAGATGGAGATTTTCAAAATGGAAACCACCCTCACAATGTCATCTCGGGTACAACTTTTGTAAAGATTCTTGGCGCCAGGGAAACACCGAAAGGAAGACATTTATATTGCAAATAAAGCATGACCCCATCAATTTCTACTGCCACCCTGAGGTATTTCTGATGTTTGGGATATGGTAGTGAACGTCTTTTAAATCTATTACTGCCATATAGTAAGAGGAGTTTTACTTCTCTTAATAAAGCAGTCTGGTTGCCCCCGGCTATCCGGGATATTATCAACCCTCGAGGAGGGAAAGAGGAAAAACTTAGTTTGAGACCCCAAGAGAGGGTGTTCACTACCCACTTGGAGGCTGGAAGTTAGGCCAATTGATAGGAAATAGAAAACACATCTGACAACCAGCATAGTTAACCCCATCACCTCCCAGTGTAGGCCAGGGACTAGAACCCAATTTCCAATAAAGTAAATTGTGAAAGGCTACCTTACGAATATTAAACCTATACAAAACAGGAGCCATGAAATCACCAGATAGGATAAAAAAAATCAAAAGAGTTTATTAAACACTTATGCAGAAAATACGCATGGTAAAGGAATACGAACTAATAGAGATACCACCAGTCAAAAATACATAGGGGGAGAACAATATCTCTAATGGGATGTGCATAGACCTAGTATTACACTTACATAATCAGCAATAGAAAGCTAATCTAGATCATCCATTGTGCACAATTGCAGTAAGGCACTTACCCATGCTATACCGTTGACAAGTGGTACTCCTGTAACCCCAACGTGCATTTTGCATGGTCTTCCTCAAGGGGAGGGGGGTCACCATTGATGGGAAAGTAGTTTTAACCTTCCACCCACCTGACCACTGCCGTCATTGTTGTTTTGGTGTTCCTCTATAAAGGGTTTTATTAAACAAGAATCCTTTGTTTCCTTTATCCCTCCCCCAGGGGTGTCCACCGTTTGGCTTATCATCTGTCTGACTTTTTCTTCCCACTCTATTCCCTGTACCCCGATCCTCCACCAGAAAATATGGAAGGCCATACTCCCCGTCAGAGGAGGTTGAATCTGACCGCTCTGAGACCAGCAACTCCCATCACTCTTCTAATGTCTGAAAGTGACTGCTGTCTACTTGAGGAGGAGGAAGGAGCTTTGATATGGTGAATCTCCCTCTTCAACGTGGCCCGAACCTCTCCTTTATCAGGTACTTATTTTCTGAAAGATCGAGGGGTATTCTTCCACCACCGTCTTTTCAATACATGAGTGACAAAGTTTCTTGTCGAAAGCTTTAGGTAACCCATTGCTACACAGGGCACATTCCTTATTTGTTGTCTCTGATACCTGCTTCCTGGCCTAAAATATTAATAATAAAAGCATCAGCATTATTAAGTATCGCGGGCGCTCGGATATTTCACCCGTAAAATTACAACAACACACAGGCTTGCTTCACTGCACGAAGTGTGCAGGCAACCCAGGTAGAGACATTCACAATCTCTGAATGGCTCTCCCAGGGGATGAAATACATTCTTGGATGTAGTGTGACCCCAAAAAACGCCCTCCCTCCTGACGAAAATGCTGTGTTTATGACTGGCTGTATGTGGGAGGAGACCAAAACAGGCCATTCATAGACTTTCCATAATGCTTCTTACCCACGCGTCAAGCTTGACCGAGTGGCTGACTGTCTTGAATCGAGAAACGAGGGTTCACATTTCCTTTGTATTTTAGGCAAAAAAAAATATTTTCATCTTTTACATTTTAAAATTAACATAAAAGGAAAATGAGCTGATGCAATAGTTTGGGCTCCTTGCATAGTTAGTACCTTGTAGCACCCCATTTGGCAAGTGTCACAGCCTGGAAACTCTTTTTGTAGCCAGCCAAGAGTCTTTCAATTCTTGTTTGAGGCATCTTCATCCATTGTTTCTTGGAAAACTTTTCCAGTTCTGAGAGATTCCTGGGTCGTCTTGCATGCACTGCAGTTTTGATGTTTAGCTGTCTGTCAGCTGTCTGTCTGATCTCATTTTTCAAGCATGCACTCAATCCACACCAATTAGAATCAGGCAGTAGGCAACTTGTGGAACTTAGTAAGAGTTCACCCTAACATTCTTAGGTTTCAAAGCTTCTCCCTTATTCCTCCAAACGTAATGATAGTCATTATGTCCAAACAGTTAAATTTTAGTTTTTTCAAACCACAGGACGTCTCAAAAAATGTAGGTCTTTCTCCCTATGTACATTTACAAACTGTGACGACATGGGCCCCAAGCGTGTGGGGAACCATGCGTCAGGTAGCAGGATTGAGGCACACAGGAACACTTTGTCACTTAAACAATCTAGGTGATTTATTCAGATCCTCATAAACCACGCCGTATAATGGGCCACAGCCACTCTCCCCGCAGGACAACAATGTCTCACTGTCGGTTTCAACCGCCGAGTGTCCATACAGTTCATTCTCTGGTATCAGCCAGTCCACATCCCCTTTTCTCAGGGTTACCTGTCAGTCACTTTGCAGGTTGCTATGTAGGCTCGACCTCCAGGGAGACTCTCTCACTGGGCTCACTAACCCGGTCCTGGGAGCAGCTCCATTCGACGGCACCTGCTGTCAGGCCAGAGCCCCAGTAGACTCTACAACTCCCTGGACTCTCACAGCCCTTTGCTGTCTCAGCATGTCCATGATCTCCTGACCATGTGCTTTCAGCAAGATGGCTCCCACCTACTCACAGCCTGATTAAAACCCATTAGACACACCCATGTATGGGAGGCATGTGGATGGTCAGTCCTGCACATCACCTCTGAACATCTCATGAACCCAGCCCTGAATACATACTGCAAACCTCATGGAACTACAAGTCCCAGAGAAACATTCCAGGTTCAGATCGCAGAAGCCCTCTGTCTCTGCGGCACAAACCGGCCATTCACAACATTGTCGGTTGCTACACCACAAAACATTAATCTGGCTTTTTTTTTAATCTTTCTTGTAGAGTAATGGCTTCTTCCTGGAAGAGTGGCCTTCCAGCACATGTTGATAGGGTAATTGTTTCACTGTGGATAATGACACAATCTTACCAGCTTCCACCAGCATCTTCACGAGGTCTTTTGCTTTTCTCCTTGAGTTGATATGCACATGTCTGACCAAAGCACATTCATCTCTGGTACACAGAGCCCGTCTCCTTCCTGAGTGGTATGATGGCTGGCTATTCCCATCTTGTTTGTACTTGTGTATAATTGTTTGTACAGATGAACAAGGCACTTTCAGGTATCTGGAAATTGCACTCAAGGATGAACCAGACTTGTGCAAGTCCACAATTCTCTTCCTGAGATCTAGGCTGATTTCTTTTGACTTTCCCATGATGCTACACAAAGAAGCAGTGTGTTTCAGGTGTGCATGAAAATACATCCATAGGTGTGTCTCTAATTAACTCAGATGTTGCCAATAAACCTATCAGAAGCTTCCAAAGACATGACATCATCATATGCACTGTCCCATATTGTTTAAAGGCATAGTACTCTTAGCGTATGTAAATATTTGACTGCAGAACAACTTCTTTTGATTCCACTTGTTTCCCCCAGTTAAAATAAAAAGACCCTGTACTCACCTCCCGTGCTGGTGCAGTTTCAGCGCTGACAGTAATTGACGTTCGGGATTCACATGAGCCTCGTGTCCAATCACCGCCGGCTTCCACTGTCTCCCCCCTTTCAGACCAAATGAGCAATCAACAGGAAATGACGTTGCGTATGCAGCTCATTAGGAAACTTACAAGTCACGTGCACCTCCAGAAGATCTTCATTGACTTCCATTATACTCAGTAAACAAGTCGAGCCCATACAAGCATCCAACCTGCTTGTTACGAGTGCCGAGCATGGTAGTGCTCACTCACCACTACCCTCTACGAGTACCGAGCATCAGAGTACTGTTACAAGTACCGAATGCCCGAGCATCGAAGTTCTGGCTCATCAGTAACCGTTACAGATATCAAGCACTGAGCATGGCAGTGCCGCTCATTACTAACTGTTACAAGTACCAAACACCTAAGCATAGCAGTGCTCGCTCATCACTAACCATTATGAGTACCGAGCATGCTCGCTCATCACTGTTACGAGTACCGAGCGGCCGAGCATGGTATTGCTTGCTCATCACTAACCGTTATGAGTACAGAGCATGCTCGCTCATCACTAACCGTTACGAGTACCAAGCGCCCGAGCATGGTAGTGCTCGCTCATCACTAACCGTTACGAGTACAGAGCGCCCGAGCATGGTAGTGCTCGCTCATCACTAACCATTACGAGTACCGAGCATGGTAGTGCTCGCTCATCACTAACCGTTACGAGTACCGAGCATGCTCGCCGATCACTAACCGTTACTAGTACCGAGCATGGTAGTGCTCGCTCATCACTAACCGTTACGAGTACCGAGCAGGGCTGTGGAGTCGGTAAGCCAAACCTTCGACTCCAACTCCTTAATTTCCCTTGCACCGACTCCGACTCCACGACTCTCACATATATTGCTTATAGTTAAGTGAAAAGTGTATTGTAGTAAAATGTGAACATCAGACATTTAATCATTTTTATGATAAAAGAATCAAGATATTTAGATAGAACATAAAATATATTTATTGGAATACAACTTTAGAACACAAACTGTAATAAATTGTAAATATGTAATACACTATGTAATAAACAGTAGATTGCATATATGGTATATCTTGTGTATATATATATATATATATATATATATATATATATATATATATATATATATATATATATATTACACATTGTATTACATATTTACAATTTATTACAGTTTTTTGTGTTCTAAAGTATTCCAAAATGATTGATTGCTCTCAGTGAGAGAGACAAAATTAAGATTTTGCTGTTGTGATACCTTTTAATGGCTAACTAAAATAAAAATAAAATATGATGTTATAAAGCAAGCTTTCGAGACATCTCAGGTCTCTTCCTCAGGCATGGTATGACAAATGGATTATTATTAGTTATTATTAGTGTTATATATAACACTATGTAATACACTATGTAAGTGGCAAAAAAACAGTTTTCAACAAAAACCTACTAAATAACATTTGTGCAGTCTATGAATTTGTTCTAAGAAATAGAGTTGCTTCCATCAGATCCTCCTTCATAGATGACCTCAAATCTGACCTAATAATAAGGCTAGAGAACAACCGCTCTACAGTAACTTGGGTTGGAGGCAAAGCTGTAACCACATGGGCAACATCTCTAACAATTTCCGGGTATAAAGAAATTGCCTCATGCACAGTCAGTTTTGATGAATGGTTGAATTTCTCTATTGCTTTGAGAGCAAGTGAAACATTTTACTGAAATCTGGTCAATCTGCTTGCTATAGGAGACGGAGTGAAATCTCTTTCTTTGCAGCAACGCTTTGCCTGCTCCATGTCATCCAAATACTTGTCAAAGTTAAACTCCTCATCTGATGAGGATGAAGATATGGCAGCAGTAGCACTGTCAGGCCCCAAGTCCTCTTCCGCCTGGCAGTCCTGTAGCCGCTCATCCTAATTGCTACCTCACTCAAAGCTTCTTTTCCTTTAGTAAGCTGTTGATCATCAAGCAGTATATGATGACTTGGGTCCACATAAACAGCTGCCAGAAGAGTTTTATTTTCCAATAGCTGTGTCTCTCTCCGTTTCATTAAAGCAGAAATGCCATCTGCGATTAAACCTCATCTTTGGGACAGGCAAAATAGCAAGTTCTTCCCCTCCCTGAAAATGCCAGGAGTTAAATCCTCAGCTTGTAATTTTTTTAGTCACGGTAAATGTGTGATTAAGCAATTCCTTCAATTCAGCCACCTGTGTCCATTGACCTTCATTTAAGGTTACTTGAGGCTTCACCATATCTATAAGAAATGATTTTAGTTCAAGTAATCGCTCAGTCATTAAGTGCTGCCTCACCGAGTGGCTTGATCAACAATTGCCCCTTTCCCAGCACGTTACTTGAGGCTTCACCATATCTATAAGAAATGATTTTAGTTCAAGTAATCGCTCAGTCATTAAGTGCTGCCTCACCGAGTGGCTTGATCAACAATTGCCCCTTTCCCAGCACGTCTCTTCAAGATGGAATCAATTTTAGGGATTCTGGCGGCAATAACCAATTTCCTCACTTTTCCATACAAGTAAAATATATCTTTGTACCGTGTTAGCCAGTAGAGATAAAAAAAATTGTTTAAAAGAACAGAGTCCTCAGTGGTTGATACCTTTTAATGGCTAACTGAAAAGATGGTAATAATTGCAAGCTTTCGAGACTACTCAGGTCTCTTCATCAGGCATGGTATAACACAAAATCTGAAGAGTCACATATTTATACACAACAGGACTTAGAATAGTGCAGTAAAAAAAAAAAAAAAAAAAACCAAAAAAAAAAAAAACAAGTTATATGAAACAGAACTATCACTATGGCAGGGGGGCAAACTGTTGTGGGGCCATAAATACTGATGCAGTTCAGTGTGAAAGTTTTATTGTCCTTTGATAAGGGTCTGGTCCGGGCTGTGACACGCTCGGATGGTCAGAGGAGCACATCTTTTAACTGATGTAAAAAGACATGAATCCATGAGACACATTCATTCCTTCTCTGAATGTGTCAAAGGTCATCATAAGTTTGTACTCCCATAGTCTCCTGTCTCTCTGGGACTTGAAGTTTCCTTTCAATACCAGCAATTTCATGTCCATGATGCTGTGGTCTGAGTTACAAAAATGTTTGGCCACAGGTAGATCCATCCTTTTTTCTCTAATTGTGTGGCGGTGAGAATTCATCCTTGTCCTGAGCTGTTGTCCGGTCTCCCCTACATACAGACCCCCAGTTGGACATTTGGTACATATAATTAAGTACACCACATTGGTTGTGGTGCAGCTGAAGGTACCTGGGATCTTGTAGTCCTGATGTGATCTGGGAATCTTTATCTTGTCCGTTGTCAATATAAATGGACAGGTCTTACATTTTTTCTGGTTGCAGGGAAATGTTCCTGTTGGTGTTGGAGAGGACAGGGAGCTTCTGACAATGATGCTTCTTAGATTTGGGGGCTGTCTAAAACACAGAAGTGGGGGGTCTGGAAAAATAGATTTTAACCGGGCATCTTTTTGCAGTAATGGTTGTAGTTTCCGTGCAGCTCCTCTAAACACCTCCAGATGGGGATTGTAGGTGACTACAAGAGGGACCCGGTTGTTCTCTTCTTTGGTTTTATAATGTAGAAGATGGTTTCTTGATATTCTGGTGGCTCTTGTAATCTGGTTTTCAATTGTTCTTGGGTGGTAGCCTTGATTCAGAAAGGTTTTTCTGAGGCCCTCAAGGTGATTGTCTCTATCTGTACTGTTGGAACATATCCGATTGTACCTGATAGCCTGGCTGTATACAATAGAGTTTTTATGTGTTTTGGATGAAAACTGTCCCATTTCAGGTATGTTGGACGGTCAATTGGCTTCTTGTACAGGGATGTCTGTATTTCATTGTTCCGTAGTTTAATGATGGTGTCCAAGAAGTTGATTTCCGTGCAGGAGTAGTTGAGTGTTAGGTTGATGGTGGGATGAAACTGATTAAATTGTTCATGGAAGGTCTTCAG
Source organism: Anomaloglossus baeobatrachus (assembly GCF_048569485.1). Taxonomy (NCBI): domain Eukaryota; kingdom Metazoa; phylum Chordata; class Amphibia; order Anura; family Aromobatidae; genus Anomaloglossus; species Anomaloglossus baeobatrachus. Next base: position 369,749,741 of record NC_134356.1, read on the forward strand.
CTGCTGCTCAGACTCTGTCCAGATAATTAAAATATCATCAATGTAACGGTAGTAGGCCAGAGGCCTGATAGGACAAGAGGATAAAAAGTCACTCTCAAGCTTGGCCATGAAAAGATTTGCATATTGTGGTGCCATTTTGCTTCCCATTGCAGTCCCAGTCTCCTGTAGATATATGTCATTGTCAAATGCAAAGTAATTATGGGTGAGGATGAATTTTGTAAGCTTCACCACAGAATTGGCATCAGTTCCTGTATTTTCCAGGAAAATTTTGCAAGCATTTAATCCATCCTGGTGTGGAATATTCGAGTACAAGGATTCCACATCCATGGTGGCAAGGATGGTTCCCTCTGGAAGAAGACCTATTGCTGATAGTTTTTTCAATAGGTCAGTAGTGTCCTGTATGTAGCTGGTTGTATCCCTTACCAAGGGTTTAAGGATACCCTCTACTTATCCAGAGACTTGTTCAGTGAGGGTGCCCACACATGAAATGATGGGTCTTCCTGGGTTTCCAGATTTGTGAATTTTGGGAAGCATGTAGAATGTGCCTATTCTTGGACTCACCGGTATCAGTTCATCAGTTCTTATGGATATGTCAGGCAGACAAGAGGCCAACTTGTTAAGTTCCTTGTAATAGTCCCGTGTAGGGTCAGACTCCAATTTCTTATAGTAGCGTGTGTCCATCAGTTGTCTGTGTGCTTCCTTCATGTAGTCTGATTTGTTCATCATGACTATTGCACCCCCCTTGTCTGCAGGTTTAATGATGATTTCTTTGTTGGTTTTCAAAGATTTTATGGCCCTTCTCTCCTGGGCACTGATTTTGGATGGTTGCCTCCTGTGTGTGTCTAGGAAAGTGGATTTTACCAAATGTCTGAAAGTGTCTATATAGTTATCCAGATGAGGGTTGCGTCCTGGTGGAGGTGTCCAATCTGATCTTTTCCTGGTTGTCAAGATCCGTCTTCCTTCAGTCTGGGTGGATTCTCAAACATCTGCATCGCTAAAATATTCCCTCAGACGTAGTCTCCTGAAGTAATCTTCCATGTCGCTGCAGAGTTCAATTTTGTCTAGAGCTTTAGTAGGACAAAATGAGAGTCCTCTAGAAAGCACAGCAACTTCCATTTTGTTTGGTTTGTAATCCGAGAGATTGATAACACAGTTAGATGCTTTTGTGTCTTGAATGGAGTGGTTGTCCAAGTTGTCAGGTTTTGGCTTTGTTCTCCACCTGTTTGTATTAAGTCCTGAATTGAGGCGCAGTCTATGTAGCTTCTTTTCTTTGTTGTGGATCAGAAGGGTTCGTAGTCTGTAGTAGTATTGTTGTACTTCTTGTTCTGTGCTTTCTGGAAGTGTCTTCCTTTGTGTTTCAAATTCCCTCTGGATTTTACTCTTGATGCTGTAGAAGACATGCAAAAGGTGGTTCCTTAGTCTCTCAGAAGTCCTGTGACAAAGGTTTTGTGCATAATGGGTATTGTAGGTATGTAGAATTGGGTTTGTAATCCAGAGTCCTTTGGGGATTAGATTCTCCTTTTTGCATTTGGATAAGAAAAATATGTCGCTGTCCAGTTGTGCGCGTTTCTTCAGAAGTGTCTTTAGTTCCATAAAGATGCGGTACATTCTGGTATCCTCCATTTTGATACAAGTAAAATATATCTTTGTACCGTGTCATGCCTTCATAGAAATGCATATAATTATTTTATTATGCCAAGTAATAAGATTACATTTAGTAATTGACATTGATACTGTCCACTTGTCCAGTGATATCCAACAGCGCCATCTGTTGACAATGTTGTCTTACTGCAGTTAGTTTAATGTTTCACTGGTTACTGTGCAATGAAAATTGTCCTACCAAGGATTATGTAGTTACCCATCAGACCTTGCATAGGCTCTGCCCCTTCTTCTTCAGCAGCCATTTCAGTTACATGAACACACACATTCTGCATGCTGAATATCTCTCCAGATCTCTGCTCCTTATGTTTGCCTCTACATAGCACAGTCGGTGAGTTATGATCCCCTGGTTAGGGCTCATCAAAATTATAATGTAGTTGGTCTGTTCTGCAAGTATTATCCTGTCATTAGCTAATATGTATTCGCCATGTAGTGCATTTACCCTGCATGTCCTGTATCAAATGGAATGCTATTTAACTCAGATATGTTGTATGTTGTACTTAGTATTTTCATTTATTTCTTGTAGTTTTACACTGATCTCATTAATAAAAGTTGTAAAGGACCCCCAGCGTCCGAGTCAATGCATTGATGGGAAAGAGTTAAGCTGTCTGTCAACTCGTCTTCCAACGCACAGATTGAGGGTGCCAGAACAGTAAAACGACTGCTATTAACGGGGTTGAAGCATAGATGCCGACTTCTATCAGAGAGCAGTCAAGCCGCATACAGACACCATGTCAGATAGAGGATCTGAAGTTTATGTAACACGCTCCCATGTAAGCTCGTCAGCTTCAAGGAAGTCTGTGAGCAGCGCTGCAATTGCCACCGCCAGGGCGAAGGCGGAAGCCGCCAAAGTGAGAGCTGCCTTTGCTGAACAAGAGTTGAAATTAAAGACAGAAAAAGCACGTCTAGAAGCCGACCTTGCAAAACTTGCTGTAGACACAGAAGCAGCAGCAGCAGAAGCTGAAGTACAGGCTTTAGAAGAAGCAGCACGCAGCGACAGTAAAAGTTTCAGGTTAAGGCTCGGACCCGAACTCAGTCATCGGGATATCTCACAACGCACTTCAGACTACGTACTAAAGCATACCGCATCAGACGACCGTCTACATTCAGCTCCAAGAGAGAGACTTAATCCTGCCATTCAGCCATCAACCTTCATTCAACAAACATCCCATGTTAAGCATGAAGGTAATTCCGTCCACCTAACACCATCAGTGTCACCTGCACCCAAGTTTGTAGATTCCTATTACACAGCGAACCGTCCCAAAATGGAGGACCCCGATGGTGACTATCATGGCGACAACGTATTTGATGGCAACAATAACTCACTGGGACCTCATCATAGCAACATGTATCAGGACCACACTCTCAGAAATCAAGAGCTACCAGATTTCCTCAAGTTCTTCGCACGCCGTGAGTTACTCACCAAAGGTCTTTTAAAGTTTAACGACCGTCCTGAAAGTTACAGAGCGTGGAGAGCTTCCTTCAGAAACGCCACGGCCGGCCTGGACATCTCTGCCAATGAAGATATCGATCTCTTGGTCAAGTGGCTAGGAAACGAATCAGCAGAACATGCAAAACGCATCAGGGATATCAGCATCAACCACCCGAGCAAAGGTTTGTGCCTGTTATGGGAGAGAGTTGATGAGTGCTATGGCTCTTCAGAGAGGATAGAAGAATCCCTCTTCAAAAGGTTGGAGGACCTTCCCAAGATCTCTAATAAGAGCTTTCACATGCTAAGAGAATTGAGCGACCTCTTGGTAGAACTCCAAGTCGCCAAGTTTGAAGGAGACCTGCCAGGCCTCGCGTCCCTAGATGCAGCCAGAGGTATTAAACCCATAGTGAATAAGTTGCCTTACAGTCTGCAAGAGAAATGGTTGAACCGGGGTTCAGATTACAAACAACGTCACAACGTGCCGTTTCCTCCATTCCATGTCTTCGTAGATTTTGTGCGCCAGCAAGCCAAGATCAGGAATGATCCCAGCTTTGACCTTTCCACCGCAGATCCCATCAACCCACGAACAGGTAAGCCTACTCCAGTACGCAACCCTCGAGGCTCACCTATCACTGTACACAAAACTAATGTGTCTGCTACAGATTCATCACGCAAGACCCACAGTACAACAGAACCTGAAGGGTCACTAACAAATGACCCAGACAAAGAGTGCCCCCTACACAAAAGGCCTCACCCACTGCAACAGTGCAGGAGTTTTAGAGGAAAATCTCTTAAAGACCGTAGAATCTTCCTCAGAGAAAACAACATATGTTACAGATGTTGTGCATCCACATCTCACTTAGCTAGAGACTGCAATGCCAGTATCACTTGTTCGGAGTGTAACAGTCAAGAGCACAGCACAGCTCTACACCCAGAACCAGCCCCACAGAATTCCACGCACATCGACCGACTTACAGAGCACGGCGGGGAGGAGACAGACAGTACACCTCCTGAAGTGTCACCCCAGTGCACTCAAGTTTGTGGAGAAGGTCTCACTAACAAATCCTGCTCAAAGATCTGTCTGGTTACAGTTTACCCTATGGGCTACAGAGAAAAAGCGGTTAAACTCTATGCTATACTCGACGACCAGAGTAATAGATCACTCGCCAGCTCAGCTTTCTTTGACATCTTTGGAATCAAGGGACTTAGCTGCTCCTACTCACTGAAAACATGTACAGGAGTGAGTGAAGAATCTGGCAGGAGGGCAACAGGTTATCAAATCGAATCCCTAGATGGGAAGACATCCTTACCCCTTCCTACATTAATCGAGTGCAATGCCATCCCGAACAATAGAGAAGAGATACCCACTCCAGAAGCGGCACTACACCATCCCCATTTGAGAAACATAGCGCATCTCATTCCTGCACTTAATTCTCAAGCCAAGTTGGTCCTTTTGCTGGGGAGAGACATCATCAGAGTTCACAAGGTGAGGAAACAGATAAACGGTCCTCATAACTCGCCCTACGCTCAGAAGCTAGATCTTGGATGGGTAGTTATAGGGGACGTCTGCCTCGGGAAAGTTCCCAAGCCGAACAACATCCAATCTCTCTACACGAACACATTGGAGAGTGGCCGTCCATCCTTTTTCCTACCCTGCCCCAACAAATTCCCAGTGAAGGAAAATCTCACCAATTCAGCACACTTAAATGGTGGGAAAGACAGATACGCCATGGATGAATTGTGCGACGGAGACAAAGATCATCTAGGGTGCGCTGTCTTTCAAAAGACCAAAGAAGATTATAAACGAGCCCATTTCATTGAAGATGAGACCTTCCTGGAGATAATGGATCAAGGATTTCACAAGGATGAAAACGACAGCTGGGTGGCTCCACTACCATTCAAGCCACAAAGACCCCGTCTTCCTAACAACAAAGAGATGGCACTAAAGCGCCTTACCTACTTAAAGCCAAGTTTCTCAAAGAAGCCAGAAATGGAGGTACATTTCTTTGCTTTCATGGACAAAATATTCAAAATACCAACCGACCAAAATCCTGCAGACCATGCGACCAGAGCGGTATCGGCACCACGCCTCAAAGACACTAACTGGCTAGTCCGACCTGCATTTCTGTATCAACCAGTACCCACTGCTCACGAGACACATACACATGAACTCTTCGAACCCGAATCAGATGTAGAGCTACAGCCTCAAGTTTCCACACTTAGCACAACGATCACCAACAGGCACCTTGATTCCAGCCGCTTCCTCATATTCTCTACCTGGAGATCAGCCTACAGAGCCTTGACTTGCCTGATACATGTCATTAGATCCTTTAAAAACAGACAATCGAGACCAGCTCCATGCAAAGGCTGGCATCGTTGTCGTAAAGCTTACACAGTGGAAGAGCTCACGCAAGCCAAACACGCAATCATCTGTTGTGTACAGCATGAAGCTTATACCCAGACTCTAGAGTCCCTCCGGAACCACAGAAGTGTCCCAAAAGATAGTCCCCTTAAAAAACTGGACCAGTTTGTGGATACTCAAGGACTTCTGAGAGTCGGGGGACGAATTTCAAATGCAAAGCTTGAAAATGACGAGTGTACTCCAATCATTGTTCCTCACGGCCATGTTGCTTTCCTGCTGGTTGAGCATTATCACGCACAGGTTAGACATCAAGGACGCTTTATAACTGAAGGAGCCCTACGGGAAGCGGGTTTCTGGATAACAGGAGTTAAGCGACTTGTGAGTACAGTCATCTTCAAATGTATCGTCTGCAGGAAACTCCGTGGTTCATGTCAATCCCAAAAAATGGCAGACCTACCAGCAGACCGTTTGAGTACCGAACCTCCTTTTACTAATGTGGGCCTCGATGTGTTTGGTCCCTGGACAGTTGTCACACGTCAGACTAGGGGAGAACATGCAAACAGCAAGCGCTGGGCCGTCTTGTTCACATGTTTGAGTATTAGAGCCGTACACATAGAAGTCATTGATACAATGGACACATCCAGCTTCATAAATGCCTTCAGACGATTCATTTCTCTCAGAGGACATGTAAAGCATATACGCTCTGACAGAGGATCTAACTTTGTAGGAGCATGTGGTGAACTAAAGATTCCCTCAAATCTGGACATTAACCAAGTAGAAAGACGTCTTTCAGAACTAGGTTGTACGTGGACCTTTAACCCACCGCACTCATCTCATATGGGAGGTGTGTGGGAGCGCATGATCGGCATCGCTCGCAGAATCCTCGATTCCATCTTTCTGCAACTTGGTCCTTCGAAGCTCACTCATGAGACTCTAACAACCTTCATGGCCGAGGTAGTAGCTATAATGAACGCCAGACCACTGGTTCCCATATCCAATGACCCTGATGACCTATCTCTGCTCACCCCTTCAACTCTTCTCACCCAGAAGTTTAATGTGAGTATGCCGACTTCTGGAGAGTTTACTACAAAAGACTTGTACAAATCTCAATGGAAAAGAGTCCAAATGTTAGCAGACCTTTTCTGGACTAAATGGAGAAAACAATATCTCTCTACATTACAGACAAGAGACAAATGGCAAGATAGTAGACCCAACATGAAACCTGGGAATGTCGTCCTAGTGAAGAACACTCAGTCTAAAAGGAACGAGTGGCCTCTAGGATTGGTAACCAAGGTCTTCCCAAGTCAAGACGGACAGGTCAGGAAAGTGGAAATCAAGATTCCCAAGCAAAGTGGAAAGCTGTTTCTTAGACCTGTATCTGAACTTATTCTATTGCTCTAGTTTAAGTTTGTGGCATTCCCCCGGATACCAGACGGGGAGTGTCATGCCTTCATAGAAATGCATATAATTATTTTATTATGCCAAGTAATAAGATTACATTTAGTAATTGACATTGATACTGTCCACTTGTCCAGTGATATCCAACAGCGCCATCTGTTGACAATGTTGTCTTACTGCAGTTAGTTTAATGTTTCACTGGTTACTGTGCAATGAAAATTGTCCTACCAAGGATTATGTAGTTACCCATCAGACCTTGCATAGGCTCTGCCCCTTCTTCTTCAGCAGCCATTTCAGTTACATGAACACACACATTCTGCATGCTGAATATCTCTCCAGATCTCTGCTCCTTATGTTTGCCTCTACATAGCACAGTCGGTGAGTTATGATCCCCTGGTTAGGGCTCATCAAAATTATAATGTAGTTGGTCTGTTCTGCAAGTATTATCCTGTCATTAGCTAATATGTATTCGCCATGTAGTGCATTTACCCTGCATGTCCTGTATCAAATGGAATGCTATTTAACTCAGATATGTTGTATGTTGTACTTAGTATTTTCATTTATTTCTTGTAGTTTTACACTGATCTCATTAATAAAAGTTGTAAAGGACCCCCAGCGTCCGAGTCAATGCATTGATGGGAAAGAGTTAAGCTGTCTGTCAACTCGTCTTCCGACGCACAGATTGAGGGTGCCAGAACATACCGTGTTAGCCAGTAGAGATAAAAAAAATTGTTTAAAAGAACAGAGTCCTCAGTGGTTGATACCTTTTAATGGCTAACTGAAAAGATGGTAATAATTGCAAGCTTTCGAGACTACTCAGGTCTCTTCATCAGGCATGGTATAACACAAAATCTGAAGAGTCACATATTTATACACAACAGGACTTAGAATAGTGCAGTAAAAAAAAACAAAAAAAACAAAAAACAAGTTATATGAAACAGAACTATCACTATGGCAGGGGGGCAAACTGTTGTGGGGCCATAAATACTGATGCAGTTCAGTGTGAAAGTTTTATTGTCCTTTGATAAGGGTCTGGTCCGGGCTGTGACAGGCTCGGATGGTCAGAGGAGCACATCTTTTAACTGATGTAAAAAGACATGAATCCATGAGACACATTCATTCCTTCTCTGAATGTGTCAAAGGTCATCATAAGTTTGTATTCCCAGACTCTCCTATCTCTCTGGGACTTGAAGTTTCCTTTCAATACCAGCAATTTCATGTCCATGATGCTGTGGTCTGAGTTACAAAAATGTTTGGCCACAGGTAGATCCATCCTTTTTTCTCTAATTGTGTGGCGGTGAGAATTCATCCTTGTCCTGAGCTGTTGTCCGGTCTCCCCTACATACAGACCCCCAGTTGGACATTTGGTACATATAATTAAGTACCCCACATTGGTTGTGGTGCAGCTGAAGGTACCTGGGATCTTGTAGTCCTGATGTGATCTGGGAATCTTTATCTTGTCCGTTGTCAATATAAATGGACAGGTCTTACATTTTTTCTGGTTGCAGGGAAATGTTCCTGTTGGTGTTGGAGAGGACAGGGAGCTTCTGACAATGATGCTTCTTAGATTTGGGGGCTGTCTAAAACACAGAAGTGGGGGGTCTGGAAAAATAGATTTTAACCGGGCATCTTTTTCCAGCATGTCCCTCTTGCAGACTATCTCTTAGGCCTCCGACACACATCCTTGCTGCCGGTACGTGTTTGGTACGTTTTTGCACGTACCGGCGGCACGGAGACACGTACACCAATGCTACCCTATGGTAGCAGGCACACACACGTAAAACCACACGGAACGTGTGTCCGTTTGTACGTGTGTGCGTTTTCAAACACGCTGACATGTCCGTTTTTCTCCGGCATCACGGGTGTCAGACGGCCCATACCACACGGATGTAGTGTGGATGCGGTCCTGTGTGACACGCGCCGGATTAAACTCACGTGTCAGAGTAAAAAATAACAAATCTTTATTCACCTTCTCCAGCCCTCCTGTCTCTGCCACTACTGTCACTTGCTGCCGACCGCGGCTCATTATGCTCATTTAATATTCACTTCACTGCGGCCGGCTGCAGCAGTAGCGGGGAGACGGCAGGGCTGGAGACCGAAGATCAGTACCCTGGACAGCAGGAAGGACCACGTGAGTATGCAAATTACCGGTTCTCCGTGTGTTATCGCGGAAAGCACACGGAGAACACACGTGGCCCGCATGTACCGGAGACACGTACTTACCTAGACGCAACACACAAGGAAAATACGTGTCTCGCAGCACTGCGTGATTTTCACGTGAGTGTGGCAGAAGCCTTATTGCCAGCTGCAGCGTGTGCACAACACAGCGCATGTGATGAATATGAAAATGTTTTGAAGCAGCTTCAACAAGATCATCTAATCCTAAAGCATCATTTTACTGTTCTGTTGTAATATCTGTTTGTTCCTCAGTTACATGAACAGCACTGTGGCTCCATCTCACACATACTGAATCCTACATTTTCTTCTAGCTGTTGTTCATTACTCTCATTCATCAGTTTAATTGTACTTTTGTTTGAAGCATTGTCCATTGCAATGGCAAGAACCTGTTCTTTTTTGCGTTCCTAATCTTGCAGAACTTTTTCCACTAAGGCCTGGAGAAACTGGCTGATGTGATGAGCTTTACTATCTTTTACTGCCAGTGTCTTGCTCACAATTTCTTTCTTGTCACAAACATATCGAACATTGATGGCAAAATAGTTCAGTGAAATGCAGTGACTCTGGGCATCCCAGTAAAGGCAATGGGTGAAAAGATAGGACATTCAGACACATCGTTTTGTGAGGATCCTCACAAAGAATGAGCATGTCAGATTTTTGGCGAATAACTGTAAAGCGCGGGGCTAAAATTTCCCCTCAAAACATAGCCTATGACGCTGTCGGGGTCCAGACGTGTGAGTGTGCAAAATTTTGTGGCTGTAGCTGCGACGGTGCGGATGCCAATCCCGGACATACACACACACACACATATACACACACACACACACACACATACACACACACATATACACACACACACACACACATTCAGCTTTATATATTAGATTTTAGGAGTCGGAGTTGGTGCATTTTGAGCTCCGACTCCACAGCCTTGGTACCGAGCATGGTAGTGCCCGCTCATCACTAATAGTTACGAGTACCGAGCGCCCGAGCATGGTAGTGCTCGCTCATCGCCACTAACAGTTATGAGTACCGAGCGCCCGAGCATGGTAGTGCTCGCTCATCACATTTGTGCAGAGCCCTCACAGCTCACCCTATACAGCAGGATGATGGGAGCAAAGGTTAATCTGGCAGCGCCCTTTCCTGGAATATGGTGGCAGCAGTATCTCAGACACCACTATGAGGGTGAGTGCGCATCTTTAGCTTTCCCTTCCTCATACAGGAATTATTCGCCTTTTCTACAAAACCGAAACTGACAGCAGCAGGCAGCGCTCTGGAGGCGGGGCTGGCACACGTGCTGGTGGGCGAATCCGGTGCCCCGGGCTGGCCAATGAGCGCAGAGCCCGGCTGCCGATATGACGTCGCCGGTCATCACACACTGCGCTGTCCCGAGTGTGAATAGGTTTGGGACACGGCCACGCCCCCTACGTCACGGTTGCGGCCACGCCCCCTGGCCTGGCACTGGGAAAGGTATAGAAGAACGGAGAGCGGCGCGGTCCAGTATTGTTCACCGAGCAGTCGCGGAGCGTGTTGTCAGTCACCGGTGCGGCCATGGAATGTGGGGAACCGGAGTTCAATATCCTGCTGGCCACCGATTCCTATAAGGTGAGTGCTGTGGGCTGGGTGGATGCGGCGCCCTGCCAGGGTACTCACCTCCAGAGTAGCGGGCTGCAGAGGGTTCATGGCCTCCTCGCATCCTGTGCTGACAGCGTGCAGCCTCCTCAGTGTAAGTCAGGGGCATGGGTATGAAGGTCAGCAGTGCCCTGCTACCACAGCATGCCCCCTGGCAGTGCCCAGTATAGTGCATGCACCTTGGCAGTGCCTGGCTACCATAGCATGCCCCCTGGCAGTGCCCAGTATAGTGCATGCTCCTTGGCAGTGCCTGGCTACCATAGCATGCCCTCTGGAAGTGCCCAGTATAGTGCATGCCCCCTGGCAGTGCCCAGTATAGTGCATGCTCCTTGGCAGTGCCTGGCTACCATAGCATGCCCCCTGGCAGTGCCCAGTATAGTGCATGCTCCTTGGCAGTGCCTGGCTACCATAGCATGCCCCCTGGCAGTGCCCAGTATAGTGCATGCCCCCTGGCAGTGCCCAGTATAGTGCATGCCCCCTGGCAGTGCCTAGTATAGTGTATGCACCCTGGCAGTGCCCTGCTACCACAGCATGCCCTCTGGCAGTGCCCAGTATAGTGTATGCTCCCTGGGAGTGCCCTGCTACCACAGCATGCCCTCTGGCAGTGCCCAGTATAGTGTATGCTCCCTGGCAGTGCCTGACTACCATACTATGCGCCCTGGCAGTGCCCAGCATGGTGTATGCTCTCTGGCATTGCCTGACTACCACAGCATGCCCCCTGGCAGTGCCTAGTATAGTGTATGCTCTTTGGCAGTGCCTAGTATAGTGTATGCCCCCTGGCAGTGCCTAGTATAGTGTATGCCCCCTGGCAGTGCCCAGTACAGTGCATGTTCCCTGGCAGTGCCCAGTACAGTGCATGTTCCCTGGCAGTGCCCAGTACAGTGCATGTTCCCTGGCAGTGCCCAGTACAGTGCATGTTCCCTGGCAGTGCCCAGTACAGTGCATGCTCCCTGGCAGTGCCCAGTACAGTGCATGCTCCCTGGCAGTGCCCAGTACAGTGCATGCTCCCTGGCAGTGCCCAGTACCGTGCAGTGCCCAGTACAGTGCATGCTCCCTGGCAGTGCCCAGTACAGTGCATGCTCCCTGGCAGTGCCCAGTACAGTGCATGTTCCCTGGCAGTGCCCAGTACAGTGCATGTTCCCTGGCAGTGCCCAGTACTGTGCAGGTTCCCTGGCAGTGCCCAGTACAGTGCAGGCTCCCTGGCAGTGCCCAGTACAGTGCATGTTCCCTGGCAGTGCCTCTAGTGCTTGTAGTCCTGCAGGGCAGGATATCTTGGAATTCCCCTCCGAGGAGCAGTGAGGTTGTGTAAAGCCCCTGGCTGCAGGTTGCGCAATAGTCCGTCATGCAGCGTCCTGTAGAGGCGGCTCCTGTGTGATGGCTGAGTGTCTCCAGCACTATATGTAGTTGAGATGCAGCCTAGGAGGAGTTGTAGTCATTTCTTGGAGGATCCACAATAACCACATATTGCTACCCATTGAACGGCATCTCATGCATATGTAGAACCACTAGTAACCCCTTAAAAGGAAATTACTCGGATGCCATAATATCAATAAAACAACTTTTATTAAACATTTGATCATAAAACAAATCATGACAATATTCGCTCAGAAACAAGTAGGGCAATGAAAGATAACAAGTGCGTCCCTCCTAACAGGGGGAGGGGTTGGTGCAGGCGCACCAGTACTACCGGTACAGGTTCAAGAAATGTATTAATGCAAAAGCATATTACCAAAACCATAACTCATTACAGACTATGATTTGTTCTTAATAATGATATATCACCACAGTATGTGCCAAAAAGAGGTTGATTTTTACATATGGGGGTAAACACAGTTTAAACCACCCGATTTGCAGGGAAAAATAAACCATACATTATTTCATCGATAGTATAGTAACCTGTCCCAATTGGGAACATACAAAGTATTGCTGCCCACATCAAATGGCTTTTTTAGCTATAATATACCCCATATAGTAGACCCCTCATTATAGGATGGTTTGGACAGTAAGCCTCCTAATAGCAGAGTCTGCATTTCAATCCTACCTGAGCTGTATGTGAATACTATGGAGATACTAACTCCCATACAAAGCAAGGGGGCCCCCCCTCCAAACAAACTTCCAGAAAGGGGCTCCTCTGCAATAAGGCAAAGTGATCTCTAACCAAGTTCACATGCTCAGGGGGATTGACCCGAAAGTATACAGAATGATCTATGGGCCAGTCTGACCAATCATATTATGCCATATCCAGCAGCACATATAGTGATGACTAGAATCACAAACCTGACCAGTATGAACACCGATGCGCCTGCAGCCATTTCTTGGAGGATATCTATGGTGTGATCTTCATACAGTAGTATAGATCTGTTGTCCATCCACAGACTGTGGTCCCTTTCCCTGTTAGGTTCTGTTCACACTTGCGTTGTCTAATTTATTGTAATTTATTGTTCCCTGGGTGACAAAGTTGTGCGTTTAGTTCTGATGCTCCAGGACCAGCCCTGTACGACTGCTGAGGGCCAGGATCATCCCATCGGGAACTTTGGGGACATTTCAGGCATCAGTTTTCTTCTACCTCTTCAGTACCACGCCTGAGATGAGGGGGGAGATGATGGCCAGATATATGGAAAGGAGGCCTATGAGTGGGCTATATTGGCCACTTAGTCAATAGTTGGGAACTAGTGTCCATGTTATAAGGCTTCTTCTTCTTGATGATCACCCTGTGTAAGGCCTCATTCTCTCTGGTATATCATCAGAATTTGAATGTCAATGCCGTGTCTCGTAAACACAGAACAGGGATCAATCGTCCAACTTTAGTTTTCTCTGTAAGTTGCACTCCTGGTTTTGGCACACACACTGCTGGAAAATACTGATGTGAATGAGGCCTATGAGCATGCAATCACCTGAAAAACAAGGAAACCACTCATTCGCTGGGTAAAATAATTTTTAAGGTTGCTTAAAAATAATCTTTCTCGTCAGCACAGTGTTTTGTATAAACAGTAATGTGCTGCCGAGAACACGATCTTCTATCTGCACAGGACCATGGTACTAACAGTTGTTCTGTACACAGACCATTAATGACCGTCACTAGACGATGGTTCAGACTACACGGACGCTTGGCCTTCACATCCTCATTATGTGTTTCCAGTTTTGTGTGACCTGAATTAAAAACCCCTCATATTTGCATCATAGACTGCAGGCTGGAATCACACTTGCGAGTGTAAAATCGGTCCGATTCTCATGCTAGAAAGTCGGACGATTTCTTTACACATGCTGTCAGTGTGCTGTCAGTGTGCTGTCAGTGTGCTGTCAGTTTTTACCCTCAGCAGCTGCTATTCATGTAATGTTATGTACAGGAGCATTTACAGTGTTCTCTGCTACATGCGTGAAATTGTATTGAGAAAAACGGATGTCACCAGGATGGTGTATGTGCCGTCCATGTGACATCATTTTTTTTTATTTTTTTTTCACGCACCCATAGACTTGCATTGAAGAGACTCGTGCAAGAAACTCACCAAAACGCAGCATGCTGCGATTTCTTTTTTTTTTTTTTTTTTTTTTTCCTCAGTCCGATTTGGACTGAGAAAAAAAATAGCAGATGGGAGCTGCATCATTGATTAACATTGGTCCGAGTGCAATGCGAGATTTTCTCGCATTGCACTCGTGCGAGTTAAGCGCAAGTGTGAAGCCGGCCTTAGTTTGGGTCTGATACAGAAAAGCATTCAGTACATGACCTGTGAATCTGGCCTTAGGTTTAATTCATGTGTGTATTATGCATCTGTGCTCCGACCGCAATACCCATCCTGACCACTGGGTCTCCTGGCTGGAGACTGGGTCTCCGAGCTGTCAGCCTCGTCCATGGTACTGTAGGTTCAGATCTTTGATTGAGCTGAATATTCTGGCCCAAGCATGGACCATATAATACATATGTATGATTTAATCACTATAGTGGGTCAGAATTTTTATTTATTTATTTATTTTTTTGCAATGTCATTGCAGAACTTATAGAATCACATCTGTTTGGGGACAGTTAATGATTGGTTAATGAACATTGTGATGCGTAGTGACTGATCTAGTCTGTGTAACCCATCCATGCTGGTCAATGAAACATTGGGCTACAGTTACAATATCCAGTGTCCCGCTCTAGACCTGTAGATATATTCAGGTAGGAGGGGGATGGGTCACCACGATCCTGAGCGGGCCGATGGAGGGGGGGTCCTGTAATGATAGTTCTGGTTATCAGTGACACTCAAGGATTTGAGGGGAGGGAAGGGAGTCAAGATTTCACTTTGTCTTTAAAGGGGTTTCCCCTGGTATAGAGTTCATTTTACTCAATAGTTCCTGTAATAACAATAAGTTCCACAATTGGATGGTTTTGTTTTTTGTTTTTTTTTTTAATGTATATGTATGTGTACCTTTGATGTACTGTGTAATGGCCATGACTGATCATACCACATCTCCTGGGCCGTAGAGGAAGTAAGAGGGTATATAGACATTACAGCATGGGATCACAAAATTCTTTCTTGGAGGTAAAACAGGCAGGGAAATGTTTTACCTCACAGAAAGTCAGCTGTGATCCTCCTGCTATAATTAATATCTTTATACTCTGTGTCCTCCCCAGCCCAGATGATGTGGTATGATCAGACCATGTCGCCATACGGTTAGACATGGCCATTACACTACATGGCATGGGCACATTTATAAGATTATCTCAGCAAAGGAACAGTTTTTTAATTTTTAAATGACTCCAATCGTGGAAATTATTACTATTCCATGATCTATTGATTAAAATTAACTTTGTTAGTGGGGGGGAAACCCCTTTACGTTGAGTTTCCTTAGCATCTATTTATATAGAATTTCCGCAGATTTGGGTACCTGGCTTGGTAAGAAGCTGGTGTTAAACCTAGTCATATTTCACGTATATTAATGGAGAAGAAGAAAGTTTCCCTAAAATCCTCTTCACACCTTTGACTACAAGTAGATCAGATCTGGGGTTTCCTATTGCATCTCTGACAAATTCTGTATCTGCCTACATCACCGGCCGCCCGTTAGTGTGTACGAGTGATATTCTTGTTGTAAGACATAACCCCATCCTGTGCCCGGCGTTATAAAGCACCGCAGGGGATATTGCCACTGTGTAATAATAGCATATACACAAGGAAGCCTGATTCCCACTGGTCTGTTTATAGCCTTGCAATGTCATGTAATCTGCGGAGTCCTAGTCCAGGGCAAAGTGCTTCCCCAAGGTCAGTGTTAGAATAGCATTTACATGGCTCCCAGCGAGCAGCGCTGCCTCTACACAGGACGTTTCATGTTCTATAACCGGCCGCATCTTCTGCCAATATAGCATTTCTCCTCTGACTTTGAAGTATCACGCTGAGCTCTTCCTCGCAGAGTTCTGTTCTTGGGGACGCACGCTGCTGGATAAACAGGACTGTTTGCATTATGTGATTCTGCCTCATGTGATGTTTCTTCAGTTGGGCACAGGTTGGTTGTTCAGCGTGCACTAAAGGGGGCTTTACACACTACGATATCGTTAATGTTTTATCGTTGGGGTCACGTTGTTAGTGACGCACATCCGGCGTCATTAACGATATCGCAGCGTGTGACACTGACCAGCGACCTCAAAAATGGTGAAAATCGTTCACCATGGAGAGGTCGTCCCAAACTCAAAAATCGGTAAGGGTTGTTTATCCAGGTGGTTCATTGCTCATGCGGCAGCACACATCGCTGTGTGTGACACCGCAGGAGCGAGGACCGTCTCCTTACCTGCCGCCGGCCACAATGCGGAAGGAAGGAGGTGGGCGGGATGTTACGTCCTGCTCACCTCCGCCCCTCTGCTTTGATTGGCCGGCCGCTTAGTGATGTTGCGGTGACGTCGCTGTGATGCCGAACGTCCCTCCCCCTTGAAGGAGGGATTGTTCAGCAGTCACAGCGACGCCGCGGACCAGGTAAGTATGTGTGGCGCTGCGTAGCGATAATGTTCGATACGGCAGCTATCACAATCGCATGCGCGACGGGGGCGGGTACTTACACGCTCGATATTGCTAGAAATTGCTAGCGATATCGCTACCGTGTAAAGCCCCCTTTAAGGCTGCGTTCACACATCAGTTTTTTGCCGTCCAGCCCAATCCGGCAAAAAAACTGATGCAATGGATCCGGCGAAAAAACAGATCCAGTGCATCAGTTTTTTTTCCATGCATTCCTTCCGTTTTTTGACGGATCCGTTGTGCTACTGAGCATGTACAGTTCAGAAAACCGGATCCATCATTGGATTCCGTCATATGACGGACCCGGCGCCCATAGGCTTCCGGCGTGGTCCGGTTTTTGCCAGAGACAAACAAACACTTCATGCTGCGTCCTTTCCAGCCGCCGGACGAAGACATTTCACCGGATCCAGCGGACGCCGCATGCAACGCAAGGCTATCCGGCACAATCCGGTGCTATTATAAGTCAAAGGGTAATAAAATGGATCCAGCGCCGGATCCGTTTAATCCGTTTTTTGCCGGATGGTGCCGGACGGCGAAAAAACGGATGTGAGAAAGCGGCCTAATTCTGGTGTGCAGCCACCATATGATGAGCTGATGGATGTAACCAAAATCAACTCATATGCAATACTCATACTGAACCTCATTTTCCTTCACATACGGCTCTGTACAAAGCTCCAAGTCAGACAGGGCCACATTATGGTTTGGTGCAAGAGTACTGGACCTTGGTATGACCACTATGACTTTGTACTAGAGTTGGCTCTAGAAATGGTGGGAACATATGGGACATACAGTATACCTCAAAAGTTAGTACACCTCTCACATTTTTGTAAATATTTTATTTAATTTTATTCTTGGGATAACAATGAAGATATGACACTTCAATACAATATACACAAGCTATACTGACTACTTTATATTTGGTGTGCCCTCAATAACTCAAGACACAGCCATTAATGTCTAAACTGCTGGCAACAAAAGTGAGTACACCCCTCAATGAAAACTGCCAAGTTGTGCTCAATTACCTATTTTCCCTCTCCAGTGTCATGTGACTCTTTTAGTGTTAGGGTACTTTCACACTTGCGTTCAGCGGAGTCCGTCACTATATAGAATAGCGCAGTCTGTTAACGCACTGCGCTATTCTCCATAGACTTGTATGGATGAAGCACTGTAACGCAAGTGTCAGCGTTGCATCCGCCGGACGACGCAGCATCGTTATTTTGACGCTGCGTCGGGCGGAAGGAACGCAGCATGTAACTTTTTTTGAGCAGCGGAATCCTTTGGACTTCACTGCGCATGCTCTCTCTGGCACCCTCCACCCGTAACCAGGGTAAACATTGGGTAACCAAGGAACCCTGGTTACGTGTGTTGGGAGCCCGATACTTCCCGGCTCGGCTCCGCCCCCTCCCGCACTCCGTATATACACACACACACACACTCTCACACTCACTCACCTACCTGTCCCCCAGCGATGCAGTCCCTGCGGCACTGACGTCCTCTCCCATGGCCCCGCTCGCCTCCACCCACTTCGCACTCCGCCCCCCGCACACATTGTCGGCGACCGAACGATCGGCTGATCACCCGGCGGCCGGCTACTGTGAGTGATCGGCTGATCACCCGGCGGCCGGCTACTGTGAGTGATCGGCTGATCGCCCGGCGGCCGGCTACTGTGAGTGATCGGCTGATCGGCCGGCTACTGTGAGTGATCGGCTGATCGCCCGGCGGCCGGCTACTGTGAGTGATCGGCTGATCACCCGGCGGCCGGCTACTGTGAGTGATCGGCTGATCACCCGGCGGCCGGCTACTGTGAGCGATCGGCTGATCACCCGGCGGCCGGCTACTGTGAGCGATCGGCTGATCACCCGGCGGCCGGCTACTGTGAGCGATCGGCTGATCACCCGGCGGCCGGCTACTGTGAGCGATCGGCTGATCGTTCACAATAGTCTGCCGACGGTAAAACTGTAAAAAACAAAACGGATTGCATTGTTTTGCAGCATCAGTTGTGCCACTATATGCAACACATCCGTTGCATCCGTCACACAACACAATGCAACACAATGCAACGGATACCGTTCAACGCAAGTGTGAAAGTAGCCTTACAAGGTCTCAGGTGTGACTGGGGAGCAGGTGTGTTATGGTTAGTATCATCGCTCTCACACTCTCTCATACTGGTCAATGGATATATACACCGTATATTCTTCCATCCTCCATGACGACATCACAGAGCTGGTGGGTGTGTTAGCCCCTTTAGGAACTATAACTGACATACCTGTCTGTCCTAGTTCCTAAAGGGGCTGTCAGTTCTAGTTCCTAAAGGGGCTAACACACCCACCAGCTCTGTGATGTCGTCATGGAGGATGGAAGAGGATTCCAGTGGCTCTAGTGAATTATATGCCCAAAGCATTAAGGCAGTGCATGAAAATAATGGTGGCTACAAAAGATATTGACATTTTGGCCATTTTTGTACTCCCTTTTGTTGCCAGTGGTTTAGATATTAATGGCTGTGTTGAGTTATTTAGAGGACACACCAAATTTGGAGAGAAATCCCTCCCTCCCCTCCTCCATGCCGGTCCGCCCCTCCACATCGCCTGCCCGCCCCCCGCAGCTGAGGTCTGCTCGCAGGGTCTGACCTCAGACGCAGGCACACTTGCATGACACTCTGCTCCTGCTGTGCTGCTAGCGCGAGCCAAGTGTCATGCGAGCATCGCAATAGTGCCCTGTGTGGCCCTAGCACTGCAGGGATTCTCGCTCTGCGATCGTGGTACACCGGAGTACCGCGAGTGCAGTGCGATTTTTCTCTCGCCCCATTCACTTGAATGGGTGCAAGAGAAAAGGGTCTCATCTTACAATTGCAGCATGCTGCGATTGTTTTTTCGGTCCGATTAGGGCTGAGAAAATCGCTCATGTGTGCTGACACACAGGCTAGAATTGGTCCGAGGGGAATGCGATGTTTTATCGCACTCCACTCGCACTGATTTTCTTGCTGTGTGGCTTAGGCCTAACTTTGCAGCATGTCAATCCTTTCAGTGTTTTTTCAATTGTGGTTTGTTGTGTTTGTTTTTTTTTTGTTTTGTTTTTTTCTCAATGAGAAAGTAGAGAAAACACTGCAAAAAAAGCAACAAAGATTTTCAGGTTTTTTTTTTTTTTTTTTTTGGTGAATAAAACTAAATTTATTAAGCATGTGTACTGTATGCAAAGAACATATGTAATCTTCATATTAAAAATATAATGGGCATTTTGAATGCGTTTTTACTGCCAAGTGAGCAGATTTTGGCTGCAGAAGAAAAACCCCTCCTTGTGAACATAGCCTTAAAGGAATAAAATACCATCAGCATCTTAAAGAAAAAAACATGGAAACCCATTTTATAAAACCCGCACCACTTTCAAACACAAAGCTGACGGATACGAGCTCTTGCTAAGTATTTAGACGTTTATGTACAGTTCCTTTTTTTTTACCTCCACATGTTGGGTCTGTTCTGCCACAAGCATTAGCTAGCTAAGAAGTGTGTATTTTTATGAGTTTGTGAAAATTTAAAAAATCTCAGAAATGTAGTTTAAAATACCAGTTCAGCATGTTCAATAAGAATTCTAATTTCTCCACTTACCATTTAAAGGGACCGTGTCATCTAAACCATGGGCAGCGAGGATCAAAGCCGGACTGCACGATTGCAGCTAGGTATACATTTCCAGCTGCTGCGTCTCAGTGAAAATACACTTTAAGGCTATGTTCACACAGTGCATCTTTTTGTCACTACAAAGATGTAGTGTTTTTGGCCCAAAAAAATGCACCCAAGGCAAAAAAGCATCAAAAACGCATGCATTTTTTATGCATTTTTACCACATTTTGCCCAAAAGTAGAATCTATTGACTGGAAGGGGTCAAAAACTCTGGAAAACGCAAAAAGAATTGACATGCTGCATCTTCAAAAACACAGCCAAGATGCCCAGTGTGGACAGCAAAATAGAAACTTCATAAAGACTTTGGAGGAAGGAAATGCATGCATTTTGGTGCATCTTTTGTGACCTCAAAAACACAATAAAAGATGCTCTGTGTGAACTTGGCCTAATCTATCTGTGTGCAGTATATTTGCTCTGGAATGCCTGACCATGGTGTGGGCATGAATCCGATGACAGGTTCCCTTTAAATAGCTGCAGCAGGGGGGTAGCCATTTTACCTGCCATTACAGGCCATTTTGAATATTTATAACTTTTATTTGCAAGCCATACAAAATTATCAACTTAAAAATGATCCTACTTTATTTGGTTAAACATATAAGTAACTCACCTATCATGTGATGGCTGAAACTGCTGCACTTTGGTGAGGCATGAGATGTTTAGGTGGTAATAATGCTTACTTTTACAAACCTGGAGAATTTGTTTGGATCAGTTAGTTTGGCGCGCAGTTTACCCTTTTGCGATGGTAGGTTTGGAAAAGAACTGTTCTCCGCTGTAAGTACGGTAGTTCTCAACATTGATTCATACGCCGAGACTGTTGTATACACATCAGACTGGAGATGCCGAGACTGCTGTATACACATCAGACTGGAGATGCCGAGACTGCTGTATACACATCAGACTGGAGATGCCGAGACTGCTGTATACACATCAGACTGGAGATGCCGAGACTGCTGTATACACATCAGACTGGAGATGCCGAGACTGCTGTATACACATCAGACTGGAGATGCCGAGACTGTTGTATACACATCAGACTGGAGATGCCGAGACTGTTGTATACACATCAGACTGGAGATGCCGAGACTGCTGTATACACATCAGACTGGAGATGCCGAGACTGCTGTATACACATCAGACTGGAGATGCCGAGACTGCTGTATGGGCATCGCGCAGGAGTCGCTGAGGCTCTGCTGCGCAGGCAGAGTACATTGCACAATAACTCTACTTACAAAGAATGTTCTGATGCTGGCACTGTCAGGCGTTGGAAGTAATCCAGCATTATAAATCAAGCCGCACCCCTGCATTAGTACTGTCTACAGAAAAAATGAAAGAACCAGTGGCTCTAGGCCAGGAATCTATCTGAAGGCTGGACCATATAATATCGACCCTCAGGCTGGGCATTCCCCACCTCTGTCTTTCAAGATTGTTCTGCATATACGGTATATTACCTTTGAAATTGTCATTTTTGTTTTTGAATAATTACGGTATGTAAGAAATGTCATAAACATCAGTGGTGTAAGACGTCTGGATTTCGCTCTCAAAATGTCCTAATATGATTTCCTTTTGAGTGTTTTCTGAAGCTGCACTTACACTGCACAAGCATTTGTAGATCCGCTCATTCACGATAATCTTGCAGGGTGAGCATTCTGCTGATCATGCGATGAATGAGCAAAGCGCTCGCTTGAGTGAAACCATCTTTTGGGCTGCACAATAGATCGTTCTCAGCAGCACATTGTCCTGTGGAAATAGGACCTGCGATGCCTGAGGGCAATGGCAGCCTGTGTACTATATAGTTTTATAGACAAGTCTACAATATAGCTTGTAATTTATTGTTCATTACTTTACTCATTCTGACCTCACTAGTCCAGTGGGCGGTCCTAATTGGTGACTAGTAGCCTTATATGAATGAGTGTAAATACAGAAATAACTGTCATTTGATCATTATGTCCCCACAAGACCAGAATGAGCTACAATAAAATCATTAAGCTAAGTTTGTTTTTCCCACAAAATATACTGTATATGCAGATCCACCTGCTCTAGGACATGCTGCTGACAGATTACTCTGTATGTTTAATGTGACAAGTTTGTGGGGTATAAATTGTGTGCAGATAATTCACAGTAAAGTTATTCACTAATGCAGTGTCAGTAATTTTTAAAAAGGCATTTTAAGGGGCTGTCCATTACATACCCTAGGGGACAACTTCAGTGTTAATCAATTCTGAACCCCATGTAAAATAAAGTGTTTCCTCACCTCCTGCAATGAGCAGCCACTCGTCAGCTGCAGCTCCGCAATATTGTGTTAGGATGGACATCCGCAGCGGATGAGGGCGTCATTGATTGTTTGCAGCCGGCATATTGGACTTTGTCACTTTGTGGGAACAGCGGGGCTGGAATAAAGCCGCTGCCAGAGGTAAGTATACCCTAATTTATATGGGGTCCTGAATTGAGTAAATTGGGGTAGTGGACAACCTCTTTACGTCACTCACGTGCAATCGAGTGACCGTGCTCCTGACGTTGATCTCCTGCTTGTGTGATGTCCCATACACTAAACCTGTGGGTATCGCTATTCTACGTCTCTTTGATGTACGGAAAGTCACCTAATTGTCTTCAAGGTCATGTTGCCACTTTGTGTTTATCCTGCATGCTTGAAAGGTTCACAGCGTACATACAGCCGGCTGCTATTATCCAAGCCTCCTCAGTGTATCCTTTTGCATGCATTCCCCCACACACCTTTTTTTTTTTTTTCTGTTCTTTTTTTTTTTTAACTAATATTTTTATTGAGAATTATAAAGTTTAACGATCGGCATAAACCTAAACCCAAAACCATTTACATTTAAGAAAAAGTAGATCAGTGGGTGTAAAAAGTATTACAACTTCTCATTAGGACTGAATGGTCCTCCAGTGACCCCTAATGCTGGGTTCACACACGACAACGACGTCGCTGTTGCGTCACCATCTCCTGTGACGTAAGAGCGACCTTACATGATCGCTAGTTAGCTGTCAAACGTAATTTTAAGCAGCGACGGAGCAGCGATCATAGCGACCTCGACGGTCGTTGGGAGGTCGACGACTCAGACCTTGATAGAGGCGTGGTGTTTACCCCTAGACATGTTTTGCGTTGCCTCTTTTCACGCCCCTCTGTTCCGATTGGTGATCACAACAGCGGCGCCTGATTGGGTGACCATGCCAAACAAAGGAAGACACAAAAAAGAACGACTCACTAGCGACACCAGACAGACTACTACGTGGAACAAATAATGGAACTTAAAGAATGAAATCACTGTAACGCCTTCGGCAAGTTGCCCAATCGGAACGCTGTTATGACCACCAATCGGAGTCATGGGGGCATTGTAAAATACACCGCAAAAACACGCCCTTGTCCTACGTCACTGTTTTCAAAGTCGTTGCGACCGTCGCTGCTGCGGTGTCAAATACAAGGATGCATGTGGCGCAGCAGGATAGCAGCAATCAAAAAAATGACCTGGAATATTCAAGAGCGAGCAGCGATCTCGCAGCAGGGGTCTGATTGTTGTTATGTGTCACACACAGCGACGTCGCTGTTGAGGTCGTTGCTACGTCACAGAAAATGGCAACTTAGCAGCGATGTCGTTGACGTCGTCGCTGTGTGTGACACCACCATTAGACCTATTGCATCTTGGAACATTGTAATAAAATTGAAGGTGTAAAGAACCCTCATATGCAAGTACTTTATGGAACCACTATATAAACCCAACCCATTTCATCTTATCCATACAAGATTTTCTTAATACCCAGACAAATGACTCGCACACTTGGGGATTGAGGGTGGGGCTGTTTCACTTGATTATCTTCGTTATTATGTTGAGCCCAAAAATAATCTCAAGGAGGCCAAATGATTTCAAAGCGATCCACCTTTGTATTCAGTAAAGTGATGTATCCATGAATGTCAGAGATTCTGCTTAGCAAGTCCTGGTTGGAGGCTGGTTTAACCATTTTCCACTGTAGAGCAGTCAAACACCTGGCCGTAATAGTTTGGACGTGTTCTTTTCTCAACATCACTCCTAGAGGTGTGAGAGATTGTAGGGTCAAGCCATATCTTCACATAGAGTACTTTTTGAATTCAGGATTTCCCTGAATCACAAAATCCAGTCACCCCAGAACAAGTCAAAAAATTTGATATCGAGACCCAGTTACCCTACCACAACGCCAACAGACATCCAGGAACTGAGGATTAATTTATTGTGAAACTCTGAGGTATGGTACCAGAACATCAAGATCTTATATTGATTCTCCTTACACAGAGTGCATATGGATGATTTTGCCACCAACAATGGGGAGAGGAGTCTCTTCCAAGGAGAGGATCCAATTTATCCACCAGTGTTTTTTCAGGGGTTCAATCTGAGGGGAGTTTATTATACTATAGATATATCAGCTCCTACTTGACGGGCTCCTTCTACATAGCTTCTCAAACTCATTCTGCTGAGACCCCCATTGAACCATATAGCGACAATGCTAAATATTTACTCTGTGTAAATTGAACAATTCTCGGTTAGTTATGAAGAAGTTTGTTTTGATGTAGTCAAATGAGTATAAGTCTAGAGAGTCCCAGTCTGCACTGGCCGCATATCTGAAGAGTCCTGCCGAAATCTACAGGTCAACCATCGCTGGTTCCATACTATCTGGGATTAAAGGCTGATATATAAAGGATATCATTGGCCCTAGGGAAAGCGACAAATCAATGAGCTTCATGCGTGTGAGCCAAATTTCTCATGTAAATTGCATAGTGGACAACAGAATAGAGTTCGGATGGATCTGGGCCAGCCACAATTTTATTTCTTTCTGGCTGTTTGTTATATGCCCATAATTTTGCCCACGCAGGTTTCCTTCTTAAGTGAACTGTCTAATAATGTCTGGGACCGAAAGCCCCCCCCTGCAATTTATGAGAAGCAGGAATATTTTTTAAAAATTCTGTGTTGTATGTCATTCCAGGTGAAGCTCATTTTCGCATCCTGTAGAGAGAGTTCCCCCAAAGAGACTTTAAAGCAGGGGTGGGGAACCTCCGGCCCGCGGGCCGCATGCGGCCCGCCATGACCTTTTATGTGGCCCCCGGGCAGATTCCCGGGGGAGGCAGTGCTGGTGCTGTCACCGAAGTTTGCTGCCGCCGGCCCTTTAAATCCACACATTGCTGTTTGTGCTGCACTGTGTTCTCCCGTCGGCCAGTGCCAATTGTGGGCGGGTCCACAGCAGCCTCACAGCTTCCCTCGTTCTGTGCACGCCCCCTGCCCTCCGGAGATCAGTGCCTGCCTTCTCCTTCTGATGCAGTGTCCGGCTCCTGCACTCCGGTGATGTGAGTGCAATGCTGCTGTGAGTCCAGCGCCGACCCTCTGCTGCTATATGCCCTGCCCAATGCTTTGTGCCTCCCCACACCAGTTCTGTAAACCCTCTCCCCCAGAGTTGCATGAAACTCTCAGCGCAGTGTGGCCCCCAATATCCTGTGTGCACCCCTCCCCCAGTCCTGTGTGCAGCCCCCCAATGTCCTGTGTACAGCCCATCACCCATTAGTCCTGTTTGCACCCCCCCAATCCTGTGTGCACCCCTCCCCCAGTCCTGTGTGCAGCCCCCCAATGTCCTATGTGCAGCCCATTACCCAGTCCTGTGTGCACCCCCCCAGTCCTGTGTGCACCCCCCCAGTCCTGTGTGCACCCCCCCAGTCCTGTGTGCACCCCCCCAGTCCTGTGTGCACCCCCCCAGTCCTGTGTGCACCCCCCCCAGTCCTGTGTGCACCCCCCCCAGTCCTGTGTGCACCCCCCCCCAGTCCTGTGTGCACCCCCCCCGTCCTGTGTGCACCCCCCCCAGTCCTGTGTGCACCCCCCCAGTCCTGTGTGCACCCCCCCCCAGTCCTGTGTGCACCCCCCCCAGTCCTGTGTGCACCCCCCCCAGTCCTGTGTGCACCCCTCCCAGTCCTGTGTGCACCCCTCCCAGTCCTGTGTGCACCCCCCCAGTCCTGTGTGCACCCCCCCCAGTCCTGTGTGCACCCCCCCCAGTCCTGTGTGCACCCCCCCCAGTCCTGTGTGCAGCCCCCCCCAGTCCTGTGTGCAGCCCCCCCCAGTCCTGTGTGCAGCCCCCCCCAGTCCTGTGTGCAGCCCCCCCCCAGTCCTGTGTGCAGCCCCCCCCCAGTCCTGTGTGCAGCCCCCCCCCAGTCCTGTGTGCAGCCCCCCCCCAGTCCTGTGTGCAGCCCCCCCCCAGTCCTGTGTGCAGCCCCCCCCCCCAGTCCTGTGTGCAGCCCCCCCCCAGTCCTGTGTGCAGCCCCCCCCCAGTCCTGTGTGCAGCCCCCCCCCAGTCCTGTGTGCTGCCCCCCCCCGTCCTGTGTGCTGCCCCCCCCCGTCCTGTGTGCAGCCCCCCCCCCCCGTCCTGTGTGCAGCCCCCCCCCCCCGTCCTGTGTGCTGCCCCCCCCGTCCTGTGTGCTGCCCCCCCCGTCCTGTGTGCTGCCCCCCCCAGTCCTGTGTGCTGCCCCCCCCAGTCCTGTGTGCTGCCCCCCCCCCCCAGTCCTGTGTGCTGCCCCCCCCAGTCCTGTGTGCTGCCCCCCCCCCCCAGTCCTGTGTGCAGCCCCCCCCAGTCCTGTGTGCAGCCCCCCCCCAGTCCTGTGTGCAGCCCCCCCCCAGTCCTGTGTGCAGCCCCCCCCCCAGTCCTGTGTGCAGCCCCCCCCCAGTCCTGTGTGCAGCCCCCCCCAGTCCTGTGTGCAGCCCCCCCCCAGTGATGTCTGTGCCTCCCCCCCAGTGGTGTCTGTGCCTCCCCCCCAGTGATGTCTGTGCCTCCCCCCCAGTGGTGTCTGTGCCTCCCCCCCAGTGGTGTCTGTGCCTCCCCCCCAGTGGTGTCTGTGCCTCCCCCCCAGTGGTGTCTGTGCCTCCCCCCCCGCGTGTGGTGTCTGTGCCCCCAGCCCCGCGTGTGGTGTCTGTGCCCCCAGCCCCGCGTGTGGTGTCTGTGCCCCATGCCCCCAGTTAATTAATTGCTTCACCCAATATAGCAGGGTCATTTAAACATTGATAATTTTGTGCGGCCCCCGAAGGTTGGTAGAAATTTCCAAATGGCCCCCGACAGAAAAAAGGTTCCCCACCCCTGCTTTAAAGGGAGAGTTTCAAAGGAGTGAATTATCTTTAGGAGTAGGGACCTTTTCCCACAGCTATACGACCCATTAAAGCGAACCTATCAGCAGATGCATGTGTACCCTAATTATACCTACCTACCCATTCTTGTGTTGTAAAGTTGTATAATATGAAAGTAATAAACCTTTTATTACCTTCATATTTCCTATGTAAATTAGAGGGCCGCTGGCCACATGCGCGGCGACTTGCCCTATGGATGTCTGCATACTTTCCGTGGTATCACGCCCCTGTGGGCGTGATACCATGGTCACATGAGTGACGTCCCCGTCGCTCATTCTATCCTGCGCGCGTTTATACTTACCATTGTGGCAGGCTTCTCTTCTGGGTTCTCCTTGTCCGTTTCAGACGCGCACTGCGCATGCGCAGTGCGCGTCTGAAGCCGGCGAATGAACACCCAGAAAAGAAGCCTGCCACAATGCGCGCAGGATAGAATGAGCGACGGGGACATCGCTCATGTGACTCCATGGTATCACGCCCACAGGGGCGTGATACCACGAAAGTATGCAGACGTCCATAGGGCAAGGCGCCGCCTATGTGGCCAGTGGCTCTCTAATTTACATAGGAAATTCTGAAGGTAATAAAACATTTTTTTATTACTTTCATATTATACAATTTTACAACACAAGGATGGGTAGGGAGGTGTAATTAGGGCACACATGCGTCTGTTGATGGGTCAGAACGCATATTCTAGGTGACTGGTTCCCTTTAATAAGCAGCACTACCTTAGGCCTCCTTCACACGTCCGTGTCTCCGGTACGTGTTTGGTCTGTTTCCTCTCGTGCCGGAGACACGGGCACACGTAGACCCATTAAAATCAATGGGTCTGCGCACACGTGCATGTTTTGCTTTGTACGTGTGGTGCATACGTGTGCTCCACACGTAGACATGTCTGTTTTTCTCCGGCATCACGGGTGTCACACGGACCGCACAGATGTGATCCATGTGACTCGCACCAGAGAAAACACACGTGTTTGAAAGGAAAAAAAAATTCTATACTCTCATTCTCCAGCATTGCTGTCTCTGCCGCTGCTGTCACTTGCTTCCGACCCCCGCTCATTACGCTCATTGAATATTCACTCCACTGCGGGCCGGAAGCAGCAGCAGCGGGGAGTGCAGGACCAGAGACCGAAGATCAGCACCACGGACAGCAGTAACCGGGACAGGTGAGCAGAAAGTTCCTGTTCTCCATGTGTTATCATGGAGAACATACGTTTTGCCATAAAAACGACACACTGAGGACAATACGCACCTTTTGACACGTCCGTGAAAAACGTGCGTAATTTTCACGGATGTGTGAAGGGGGCCTAATTTAAAGGGACCGTCAGCACAAGATAACTGTTCAAACCAAGTACAGGCATTCAGTACATCATGACGGGGCTAATCTGTTCAGTGTACCTTCCCACCTGGTGGATTTCCCTATATCTTCATTCTCCCCTTTTCTTTGATGGCTTTGGCTTCATAGAGACAGAGAAGCGAGGAGACAGATGGAAAACAAGCAGGTAGGTGGTAAGGTGTAAAACCTATAGGTGGGAATGTGTATGTAAATGATTAGCCCCACCAGGATGCACAAGTGTCTGTACTTGGTTTGTACAGTCATTCTGTGCTGAGAGTCCCTTTTAGGCCTCCTTCACACACCTCTGCAAAACACAAAATGTATGATTTCGATCTGTGGTGAAGGGGTGTCTCCGTGTGTGTTCCGTGTGATGTCCCTGTACTAGCCGTGTAACATCCAGATAGCAGATGGACAGCATGAGCTGGTATACTTAAGGCCCCGTCACACTAAGCAACATCGCTAGCAACATCGCTGCTAACGAACAACTTTTGTGACGTTGCTAGCGATGTTGCTGTGTGTGACATCCAGCAACAACCTGGCCCCTGCTGTGAGGTCGTTGGTTGTTGCTGAATGTCCTGGGCCATTTTTTAGTTGTTGCTGTCCCGCTGTGAAGCACAGATCGCTGTGTGTGACAGCGAGACAGCAACAACTAAATGTGCAGGCAGCAGGAGCCGGCTTCTGCGGAGGCTGGTAACCAATGTAAACATCGGGTAACCAAGAAGCCCTGTCCTTGGTTACCCGATATTTACCTTCGATACCAGCCTCCCCCGCTCTCACTGCCAGTGCCGGCTCCTGCTCTGTGCACATGTAGCTAGCTGCAGGACACATCGGGTTAATTAACCTGATGTGTGCTGTAGCTAGGAGAGCAGGGAGCCAGTGCTAAGCATTGTGCGCTGCTCCCTGCTCTGTGCACATGTAGCTGCAGCACTGCCAGCACACATCGGGTAATTAACCCCATGTGTGCTGTAAGTAGGAGAGCAGGGAGCCAGCGCTCAGTGTGCGCTGCTCCCTGCTCTGTGCATTTAGCTGCAGCATACATCGGGTAATTAACCCGATGTGTGCTGTAGCTAGGAGAGCAAGGAGCCAGCGCTCAGTGTGCGCTGCTCCCTGCTCTCTGCACGTGTAGCTCCGTGCACTGGTAACCAAGGTAAATATCGGGTTGGTTACCGATATTTACCTTAGTTACCAAGCGCAGCATCTTCCACGCAGCGCTGGGGGCTGGTCACTGGTTGCTGGTGAGCTCACCAGCAACTCGTGTAGCCACGCTCCAGCGATCCCTGCCAGGTCAGGTTGCTGGTGGGATCGCTGGAGCGTCGCAGTGTGACAGCTCACCAGCAACCTCCTAGCAACTTACCAGCGATCCCTATCGTTGTTGGGATCGCTGGTAAGTTGCTTAGTGTGACTGGACCTTTACATGTCTCCTGCACTGCTGTTACTTCTGGATCCACTGTGCGTTCAGTGAATATGCATGACATTAATGAGTGGGACCCTGAAGCAACAGCAGAGACAGCTGTGCTGGAGACAGGTAAGTATAAAAATCCTTTTATTTTTATGTGATCTGTGTTTTCTCTGGTACATGTCATATGGATCACATCAATGTGCTGTCCATGTGACACCCATGCTGCCAGCAGAAAACAGACATATTGCTGTGTGGAGCACACTGACACATGGTCCATATCTAAATGTATGTGTGAACAAACCCGGTGATTTTAATGGGTCTATGTTGGATTTGAGCAAGTACCTAACTATTTGTACTCATTATACTCATAACAAGTACTGTGTAATACTCGCGTACTCGTTCTAAATAGCATGTGGAAGTCAATGGGAAAAACTCGCAATGTAACGAGTAACTCGAATGCCGTACTATTTGCTACTTGCACAAATGGTACGGCATTCGGGTTACTTGTTGCTTTCTGAGTTTTTCTCCATTGAGTTGCATTGCACATGCTATTCGGAATGAATACATGAGTATTACACAGTACTTGTTATGAGTATAGCGAGTACAAATAGTTAGGTACTCGCTGAATTCTAGTCTACGTGAGACATCTGTTTTCACACGGGCTCACGTATTGGAGACACGGATGTATGAAGGAGGCCTAAGGCTATGTGGGCATGTTGTGCAATTTCATGCGTTTATGCTGCGTAATGCACTGCAACGTAAACGCCTGCGTCCCTAGCACTATCTATGAATGTGCTTAATCCATTCGCACGTTGCATTTGGGAACGCAGCGATTTGCATGCTGGAATTTTGATCCAAATCTCTGCATTAGGCTATGTGCGCACATTGCGTCCTGTCCCTGCAGAAATTTCTGCAGCAATTTGAACAGCACACGTGCGCTTTAAATCGCTGCAGAAACACTGCGTATGAATTCAGTGATAAAAAGCCGATTTCATGTGCTCTGGATGCAGCCCCCACCATAGACAGAGCGGGACCTGCATCCAAAGCGCACGGAATAAGTGACATGTTGCTTTTTAGAACGCAGCGATTTGGCAGCATGCAACATGTCACTTCTTCCGTGCGCTTTGGATGCTGTTCCCACTCTGTCTATGGGAGAGGCAGCATCCCGAGCGCATGAAATCTGCATCCATTGCGCAGTGTTTCTGCAGTGATTTGAAGCGTGCATGTGCTGCCAAATCGCTGCAGAATATTTGTCACGGCAATACGCAACGTGTGCACATAGCTTTAGAGAGACGAGCAATGTTTTTGAGAGGGGAGAGAAATAATCTGATCCTTAGTCCTTTC
The DNA here is from genome assembly GCF_048569485.1 of Anomaloglossus baeobatrachus. Taxonomy (NCBI): domain Eukaryota; kingdom Metazoa; phylum Chordata; class Amphibia; order Anura; family Aromobatidae; genus Anomaloglossus; species Anomaloglossus baeobatrachus. The sequence continues at coordinate 369,781,272 of NC_134356.1, forward strand.
ATTGGTAATCCTGCCCACAGCAAACCCTAGCAGCATCAAGAGTTGTGTAAGACATTGAAAACAAAAATGACCATACGTCTTCATAAGGACATCATAATCTAGTGAGCATTTACACGTGTAGTTATGTTTTTGTGTTGTGGATTTTCCCTTTGTTGGGGATTCCCTCTCCTTTAAAATAAATGGGATCCGCTGCTGTTATCACATACTATACAGTGTTTCAAATGCTCTATTTACTTGTACACAGCCATCTGTGAGATCAACCAAATCTGCCCACTGCCGAGATTAATTTAGAAGGGTTCTTCTTTTTTTTTTTTTCAGTGTTTTTAGATTGTAACAATGAAAAGAGAATAAAAATGCACTGCCAAGTAGGCTTCCTAAATCTGGACACAGCAACTATATGATTAAGGTCCACGATGGGTCGAAATGTCATGTCTTCTAATCTGTCGCAAAAGTCTTCATATCTAACACAATAAACTTCAACTTTAAGGCCTTGTGCGCACTAGGCGTTTTTGCTGCGTTTTTAACGGCGTTTTTTACCGCGTTTTTGTGCTGAAAACGCAGTGACATTGCTTCCCCAGCAATGTCAATGGGTTTTCATAAGTGCTGTCCGCACACAGCGTTTTTTTTTAGCTGCGTTTTTGTGGTGACCACAAAAACGCAGCATGTCAATTATTTCTGCGTTTTTCCACTGCGTTTTTCACTCATTGAATTCAATGAGATGTTAAAAACGCAATGAAAAACGCAAATAGCCGCGTTTCTATGACTAAAAACGCCGCTATAAACGCAAGGGGTGGGCAGTATAGTGACGTGTACAGGAAGAGGATTCCTTCTGTTGGTAAACACAGAAGCATGAATCCTCCCGGTACCGTCACCGCTGCCTCCACCTCCCGTCCGGTGCCATGTCAGCTCCGTGCGGCGCCATGTCTGGGCGGGAGGTGGAGGCAGCGGCGAAAACCAAAGTGAACAGTAGAAAAAAAAAATGTCATATATACTCACCTGTCTGCAGGGTCCCGGTGCCATGCCCGCTCCCAGCTCCTCCCGGTACCGCCGCTCTGGCTGTGTGCAGTCTCCCCGGGGCAGGACCTTGCTTGCAGGACCTGGCGGTGGATCACCTGATGCAGTCACCTGACGCATCAGCTGATCGCGGTGTCGCCGGCTTTTTCGCGCCCGGCCGGCTATCAGCTGATCCTGCCGTCAGGGGACTTCATCAGCTGATTACCGGCAGCTGCTGCAGCGATCGGACGGGATCAGACTCCTGTCCAATCGATCGCTGCAGGAGCTGCCGGTAATCAGCACAGCACATAAGTGAGTATTATTTTTTTTTTTTTTTGCACCGATGCATCAGCTGATTGTATAATGGGCTTTTATACAATCAGCTGATGTGTGATGGGATTCAGGCACTTGATCCTGACACATCATCTGATCGCTTTGCCTTCCAGCAAACCGATCAGATGATATTGGATCCTGATTGGACGGCGCGGGACCCTGACCCAGGATTACTGCGGAGGGGGGTTTATTTCAATAAAGATGGAGTCACTAATTGTGTTGTGTTTTATTTCTAATAAAAATATTTTTCTGGGTGTTTGTGTTTTTTTTTTTTTATCATTACTAGAAATTCATGGTGGCCATGTCTAATATTGGCGTGACACCATGAATTTCGGGCTTGGGGCCAGCTATACAGCTAGCCCTAACTCCATTATTACCTAGCTAGCCACCCGCCTTCAGGGCAGCTGGAAGAGTTGGATACAGCGCCAGAAGATGGCGCTTCTATGAAAGCGCCATTTTCTGGGGTGGCTGCGGACTGCAATTTGCAGTGGGGGTGCCCAGAAAGCATGGGCACCCTGCACTGTGGATTCCAATCCCCAGCTGCCTAGTTGTACCCGGCTGGACTCAAAAATTAGGCGAAGCCCACGTCATTTTTTTTTTTTTTAATTATTTCATGAAAGAATTAAAAAAAAAAGGGCTTCTCTATATTTTTGGTTCCCAGCCGGGTACAAATAGGCAGCTGGCGGTTGGGGGCAGCCCGTACCTGCCTGCTGTACCCGGCTAGCATACAAAAATATGGCGAAGCCCATGTCATTTTTTTTTCTTTTTGGGCAAAAAACTGCATACAGTCCTGGATGGAGGATGCTGAGCCTTGTGGTTCTGCAGCTGCTGTCTGCTCTCCTGCATACACTAGTGAATGGAGGATGCTGAGACTTGTAGTTCTGCAGCTGCTGTCTGCTCTCCTGCATACACTAGTGAATGTAGGATGCTGAGACTTGTAGTTCTGCAGCTGCTGTCTGCTCTCCTGCATACACTAGTGAATGGAGGATGCCGAGACTTGTAGTTCTGCAGCTGCTGTCTGCTCTCCTGCATACACTAGTGAATGGAGGATGCTGAGACTTGTAGTTCTGCAGCTGCTGTCTGCTCTCCTGCATACACTAGTTCTGCAGCTGTCTGCTCTCCTGCATACACTAGTGAATGGAGGATGCTGAGCCTTGTAGTTCTGCAGCTGCTGTCTGCTCTCCTGCATACACTAGTTCTGCAGCTGTCTGCTCTCCTGCATACAATGAACATTTTGAAGAAGGAAATGACATCAGACCTTTTTTTTTTTTTTTTTTCATCAACAATCTTTAATGGCATTGTGCACTGATTAAAAACACAGTGAGAAAAAACGCACCAAATCGCGGCAAAAACGCATGCGTTTTTGCCGCGTTTTTAGCCGCGGGTGCGTTTTTTTAGACAAAAACGCACATAAAAACGCAGCGTGAAAAAAACACCTAGTGCGCACATACCCTAAAAATTCCAAAATCTTTGTGAGCGCTAGTGTGTGAAGGAGGTCTCATGAAGACTGTTTTATTATTCTATTCAAGAAAAAAAAAAACAATTAGATAGATAGATAGATCTAATATAATATATTAGTGTGTACACACACAGTATGTGTATATGTGTATATATATGTGTGTGTGTGTGTGTGTGTGTGTGTGTGTGTGTGTGTGTGTGTGTGTGTGTATATGTGTATATATATAATATATATATATATATATATATATATATATATATAAGTTATATATATATAAAATTATATTATTTTTTGTATAATAAAGATTCTCCTACAACCCATCTCCCATTAAGAGGTACAATACCCATAATGGTCGGAGTATGGTATTCAGGCCAAATGAAGCTGAAGAAATCAGAATATTTTAATTTAAAAAGTATTCATTTTTATTCATAATATAAAAATATATATGCCTAAAATTACATGTAAAGAGTTCCACATGGGGGATAAGCCAAGACAAGGTTAAAGTGAAAGTGACATAATAATGCTAGCACTATACAAGAAATGTACCGGGCATAAAATTTAATAAATCAAGGTTTGGATTACAGTTGGTGTATAAATATATACATATAAAGTGCTCTATGCTGTTTTATTACACTAATATTATTCCAAATATATATACTTAGATCTATAACAGCTCAGTACATACTATAATATGCAACATATATTTATTTATTTTGTTCTCTAGACCTATAATATAGGTTATGGAAAAAAATTATTTGACACCGGTTGTCTTTTTTTTTTTTTTTTTTTTTTTTTTTTTTTAATTTTTGATGGCCTGATACATGGGAGTGCGACCCCCCCCCCAGCATCCTTGCCAATCCAGCTATTAACAGAAATGGGCATAATATTCTTAATTGCTGCCGGAACACTCCACGTCCGTCACTTCTATAGTGTTTGTTGCCAGATACTGCAAATCCATCCTGCATTTACCTGATTAGAGGGTGGATCTGCAGTACCCGGCCATAGCCACTATAGTTGGGAGAAAACTAACGTGTTCTGGAATCCTCTGAGAACTTCCAGCCACCACCAGTAGATACCGTATTTTTCGGATTATAAGACGCACTTTTCCTCCCAAAACCTTGGGAGGAAAATGAGGGGTGCGTCTTAAAATCCGAATGTAGCTTACCGGGGGGGGGTTGTGCAGAGGGGTCAAAGGAGGCAGGGAGATGCTCCGAGCAGTGCACTGTGCTGATCGCGCTGCTGGTCTGTGCGACGCTGTTCTGGATCGGGCCGCGCCGCTCTGTTCTGTTTGGTCTTGCTCGGCTGCTCCGTCTTGCTCGGCTGCTCTGTGCTCGGCTGCTCCGTCCTGCTCGGCTGCTCTGGGCACGGCTGCTCCGTCCTGCTCGGCTGCTCTGGGCACGGCTGCTCCGTCCTGCTCGGCTGCTCTGGGCACGGCTGCTCCGTCCTGCTCGGCTGCTCTGGGCACGGCTGCTCCGTCCTGCTCGGCTGCTCCATCACCAGCCCTGCACAGAGCAGCACCCGAGTCACCAGCCTCCGCACAGAGCAGAGCGACATCGGCCCCCGCACAGAGCAGCACCTGCAGTGAGTATCTGGGCCCCCTCTATACTACTTGCAGTACTCCAGTACCGCCCCTGCCTCCTGTGAGCCCCCCCACCCCCGCCCCTTCACGCCCTCCACTCCTCTGAAGGCACCCCTCCCTGGTAAGACACCACCAGATTATAAACTGACCCCATTTTTTTTTTATTACCTAACAAATTTGGGGTGCGTCTTATAAAATGAAAAATACGGTAATTGTCAGGGTGTCACACTCCCACAAGTCAGATATTGATAGCTTATCCATAGGTGATGCCATCATTTGAGGTTTTTTGTTAGGTTTTTATTCAATTACAAAGAAAAAAAACAAACAATTTTGTTTACAAATGAAGCCTGCAAAGTGACCTATTAGGATGTGGGTTCACACAACTGTATTTCCTCCATCTGATTTATGCTAATCAAACTCGGATCAGAGTCTGATCGGATTGGGAGGTGGCGAAATAATGAAAACAAATAAATACAATCTAGGATCTGCACCTTCCTCCAACCAGCTATTATATGTTTTTGGCAGTGGCCAGGATAAAGCTATGCACGGCAGGATACACGAAGGCTACAGTCATATGAAAAAGTGCGCATGGATTATGCACAATCTTCATAGATGGGGGACGCAGAACGCATGCCGTTACGCTGCAGTGCAATACGCAGCGCAACTGCATGCAAATACGCAACGTGGGCACATACAGTCATATGAAAAAGTTTGGGCACTCCTATTAATGTTAACCTTTTTTCTTTTATAACAATTTTGTTTAAATGCGGATTGCACATTTTCTGTTAGTACAATAAACCTCATTTCAATCCAGAAATATTACTCAGTTCATCAGTTATTAGATATATGAAACTCAAATAGCTGTTTCAAAACCCCAAATTGTTGTAAAGAAAAAAGGTTAACATTAATAGGGGTGCCCAAATTTTTTCATATGACTGTATGTGCCCACGTTGCATATTTGCATGCAGTTGTGATGCGTATTGCACTGCAGCGTAACTGCATGCGTCCTGCATCTATGAAGATTGTGCATAATCCATGCGCACGTTGCGTTTTAGAACGCAGCGATTTGCATGCTGCCAAAACGATGCGTTCTAAAAAGCAACATGTCACTTATTCCATGCGCTTTGGATGCAGCCCCCGCTCTGTCTATGGGAGGGGTTGCATCCAGAGCGCATGAAATCGGCTTTTTATCACTGCATTCATACGCAGTGTTTCTGCAGCGATTTGAAGTGCACATGTGCTGTTCAATTCGCTGCAGGGACAGAACGCAACGTGGGCAGTGGCACACAGCCTAATGCTGCACAGTACTCTGCTTTTTCTTTGCAATCTGGCAGCGTCTCCTAAACCATGCATGGAGATGTGGTGTTCCTGCCGCTACGTTGCTATATTTGCATCTAATATTTGATTATTGGGGGTGCTGGGTGTTGGATCTTCCCCAAACCCATATTGATAACCCATCCATAGAGCATTGGACAGCCCCATGAAAAAATGGTAACGACATCCAGAAAATTGTCAGCATACAATGAAGTAAAAATGAAAGGCCAACGACAGGAGGCTTGATATTAGTTTATCATCCAGACTCTGCATTAGATCACGTCTTCTGTGAAAGCACATGATTTTTGAGACCAGAAACTGAAAGTACATGAAGAATAGGGGGTGGCGTGTGCAATACTTCCCTCGCTGAGAACGGCTTTATATTTTTAGCTCTACACGTATCCCCTCTAGCGATCATTCACACCTGATCCAATGCATAGTATAGTACGCTTAATGCTGACTCACGGGAACAATTCACACAATGGGTTTGCCTAACTTTACCTAATGACGACAACCTGTTCCAGTGTGCAGAACATTTTCTACAGAACATTTTTTAGTGAGAGGTTTTCACCTTTTGTGACCTCTACTGTTCATTTCTAAAGAATTGCTAGTTATGGCTGAAAAATATGTGAAGTATACATTTAGTGTCTGTAAATTAACTACAATAACCAGTAGAAATGTGTTTTTTGGTTTGTTTTTTTAATTTTATTTAGCACTGTTGTATTTGATAACTTTTCTGTTTAGGTTGCAAAGCTGATAAGAAACTTATTCTACCTTTTATCACTCCCGAGGTATTAAATAATTTAATATATACACCACACTGGTAAGACCAAATTCACGTCTGTATGTCAGTCTGAAACTTAACAGCCTCATGGCTTATATGAGGCTGTAGAGGTCAGGCCACAAGCTCCATGGTGAGACTTTGATTTTTGGAACTGTAATCAGACCATGATTTCTTGAAGGGAATCTGTTAGCAGGATTTTTCTATTTAATCTGAGAGCAGCATAATATATGGCAAGAGAGCCTGATTCCAGAGATGTCACTTATTGTTTTGAAACTGCAGCACACAACCTAAAAAGTGTTTTATCAGCTGGAGATTATCACTGCCTGACTAGGTCTCATGTACAGACCAGCCAGGCAAATCTGTAACCCCGCCCCCTAGCACTGATTAGCATCTTACCGACAAGTCAGTGTAAACAGGCAGCTGCCTGTTGGGTATTGGTGGGGTTATACACAGCCCATAATATTTGGCTCTGCTAAATCTGAGAATAAACCTGAATTCTATCAAAACTACACCATGCAGTCCAGTAAGTGATACATTTCTGGAATCCAGGCTTTTTTGCCCTATGTTATGCTGCTCTCAGATTATAGCAAAGACCTAATGACAGATTCCCGAATTCATACGTCAGTATATGTTCCTGTTCTTTGATTTTTTTTTTTTTTTTTTTTTTTATAGTTGCCTATATTTTTTTATTTGCCTGTATCTGCACTAAATCCAAAAATTTGACTTAAAAACCATTACAACATAAAAATGACTTTCATCTGTCAAGCGTGGTTGTTTCTGGCAATATTGTCTTGGCCACGGCTTGTATCTGCACTGCATGATGTGATGGTGGTGCCCAGTCACTGGCAAGGACACACACATTCATATTTCACATTTTACTTTTTGAATTGCTTTTCCTCTAAGATAAATAATAATAATAATAATATATTCAATCAGCCGACAGAACAAGATGGCACTTCCTTCACAGCTCCACCCTTGTGGACGTTTTCTCCTCACATACATGGCCAGACGTGAGAACCTTCTGACAACTTAAGCTTTTAAGCCAACATTTTATTGGAAATTGCTGACTTGACCTTCCATACATTTTGCATGAATGAAACTTCTATCTAGTCATTAATTGAAGTGGCTGAACACAGTGTTTTTTCAGCACATTAGTCCAAAATGCTTGTAGCTGGGTAAGTGAGTATTCCTCAACCGATAAAGCTGCCAGCTGGGCAGACGCCTTCTGACTCCTACACACCAGTATTACATTGGTATAATGCGGTCTATGGTTACTGCACAGGGTTACCATATACCAAAGCACAGATAGTATCCTAAAATACTCCTTTATTTGGGAATAAAAGTGCATAGAATAGAAATGATCAGTGTTACACTTACTAATATGACCTTTAACTGATTTAGGCGATATGCAGACGCTGCATTTTTTTTTTTTTTTTTTTTTTTTCTGTAGTTTTGTTGTCAAAAGTTCTAACTTTTGACTTCCCAGCAAAGTCTGAGTACTCAGATTGGCTGTTATTCACATTGCAGGTTTTGGGTTTTTTTTTCGTCTGCAGTTTATTTGTCACGAACTTCTGATTTAAAAAAATGTAGCATGTTCATTCTTTTTGCGTTTTGTCCCTGCATTTCTCATTAGTGATGGGAGAATTTGCAGCTCAATCCCCGTATGGGAAGATTCGCAGATCAATTCCCCGCCAACTCTGGACCGGTGGGGGATTGATCCCCAATACCTGGCTGAATGCCGTTCACCATAGAATCTATGGGGACCAGAATCCTGAACAAAGGGGGTAGGAGCAAGCACTTCATACTCGCTGATCACAGACCCAGCTGTAACACTGCTCCTACGGCCCCTCATTCATCTTTTGGGGCCACTCATTAGGCTCATACATATTCACTGCTTCCCCTCCCACCGACCTCTGTGATTGGTTGCTGTCACTCAGCGTGGAGGCGAGTTTGACTGCAACCGATCACAGTTGCCAGAGGGTGGGTCTATATCGTACAGTAAAATAATTAAAAGTGAAAAAAAAGTGTGCAGTTCCCTCAACTTTGATATCCAGCCAAGATAAAGCACCACAGCTGGGGGCTGGTATTCTCAGACTTGGCGAGGCCTATGGTTATTAGGCTCTCCCCAGCCTAAAAATATCAGCCTGCAGCCACCCGAAATTACCGCATCCATTAGATGCAACAGTCCCAGCACTTTATGCGGCTCTTCCTGATTTGCCCAGGTGCTGTGGCAATTGGGGTAATTAGGCATTAATGGCAGCCCATAGCTGCTACTAAAGGGGGCTTTACAGGCTACGATATCGTTAATGTTTTGTCGTTGGGGTCAAGTTGTTAGTGACACACATCCGGCGTCATTAACGATATCGCAGCGTGTGACACTGACCAGCGACCTTAAGCGAGCTCAAAAATGGTGAAAATCGTTCACCATGGAGAGGTCGTCCCAAACTCAAAAATTGGTAAGGGTTGTTTATCCAGGTGGTTCATCGCTCATGCGGCAGCACACATCGCTATGTGTGACACTGCAGGAGCGAGGAACGTCTCCTTACCTGCCGCCGGCCCCAATGCGGAAGGAAGGAGGTGGGCGGGATGTTACGTCCTGCTCATCTCCGCCCCTCCGCTTTGATTGGCCGGCCGCTTAGTGACGTTGCGGTGACGTCGCTGTGATGCCGAACGTCCCTCCCCCTTGAAGGAGGGATAGTTCGGCAGTCACAGCGACGACGCCGACCAGGTATGTGTGACGCTGCCGTAGCGATAATGTTCGCTACGGCAGCGATCACAAACAATCGCATGCGCGACGGGGGCAGGTACTTACACGCTCGCTATCGCTACAAATTGCTAGCGATATCGCTACCGTGTAAAGCCCCCTTAAGTCTTAGATTAGTAATGGCAGGCGTCTATGAGAAACCCCATCGCTAATCTGTAAGTAAAAGTAAACAAACACCCCAAAAATCCTTTATTTGAAATAAGACAAAAAAAAAAGCACCCTTTGACCACTTTATTAACCTCTCAAACAACCCTCCAGGTCCAACGTAATGCACACAAGGTCCCACAACACTTGCAGCACTGCTACATCTGACAATTGCAGTGAGCGCCATAGAACATGACTGCCCGCTGTGACACCACATATATAATATGCTCACTTGAGCTAGTCATTAGACGTTCTTCACACATCCATCTGAGTGTTACCATGCAAGAGAAACCGACAGATTTCTTGCACCCCCACCTCTCCCTTAGGTGTCATCTAAGGGGTACTTTGCACGCTGCGACATCACAAGCCAATGCTGCGATGTCGAGCGCGATAGCCCCGCCCCCGTCGCAGCAGCGATATCTTGTGATTGCTGGCGTAGCGAACATTATTGCTACGCCGGCTTCACATTCACTCGCCTGCCGTGCGACGTCGCTCTTGCCGGCGACCCGCCTCCTTCCTAAGGGGGCGGGTCGTGCGGCATCACAGCGACGCCACACGGCAGGCGGCCAATAGCAGCGGAGGGCTGGAGATGAGCAGGATGTAAACATCCCGCCCACTTCCTTCCGCATTGCAGCCGGGACGCAGGTAGATGTTCCTCGCTCCTGCGGCTTCACACACAGCGATGTGTGCTGCCGCAGGAACGAGGAACTACATCGTACCTGTCGCTGTACCAGCATTATGGAAATGTCGGACCCTACACCGATGATACGATAACGACGCTTTTGCGCTCATTAATCGTATCAAAAAGGATTTGCACACTACGATATCGACTGCGACGCCGGATGTGCGTCACTCTCGATTTGACCCCACCGACATCGCACCTGCGATGTCGTAGTGTGCAAAGCCCGCCTAAGAGTCTTCCTCCCCGAAGGAGGAAGACTATCTGAACTTTATCTTACCCATTGACAATACATTGGTTAAAAACAGATGGAATTCTGAAGACCTACCTTATTTTCGTTATCATTCGGTTTACACAGATCCACATAGGGGATGCGTGCAAGAAAAAACTGCTCAAATTGGAGACACAGATCCATTTTTTTTTTTTTAAAACTGGTGTATGACTCAATGAACCTCTGTGACAGTGTGCTCACCGGGGAACAGACTGCATTAGGAAGTGTCACGTGACTGTGGCCTTACAGAGCTCAAATTAATGTTTCTTTGCATGCATTTTAATTTTTTTTCTTTTTTTTTTTTTTTTTTTTTTTAAGGTTACACATTATAGACAATATCCACCAAATACAAGCAAGGTATATTCATACTTTGAGTGCCGGGAAAAGAAGACCGAAAACTCCAAGTTTAGGAAGGTGAAATATGAAGAAACAGTGTTTTATGGATTGCAGTACATTTTAAAGAAGTATTTAAAAGGTATGGCTGCTAATTAAAACCGGTTTTGCTACAACAATTTTATTTATTTTTAATCTAAATACCATGATACATAGAATTCTGCTAAACATCATTTAAAGCTTTTACCGTGAATGGTCTGTTCACTGTCTTATGTAATATATCTGCCTTAGTGTATCTAATGGTATGCATGTGAAATTTACAAGGTGGCCATAAAATAAACTAAGGTGATTGGAGCTGTGTGCAGACTGACCCAGTGGACAGGATTGGCTGAAAATTAGTATGTATGCAATTCAAGGCATTGGAAACTGGAAGGCATCTTAAAATAAAAAATTATACCAAAACTCCCCACCAGGTGAAAAAGTGGCGCTGTACAGTGAGCGCACGCCTTGCAACTCAGTCTGCATGTGATGCATGTCTCTTTGCTGGATCATTAGTGCGGTTGTTTTATGAGAAATGCAGGAATGCTATAGCTGCACTGAGCTTTTCATCATTTGAAAGACCTTCACACACGTAGAAGTCCAATGGCTGTCAATTCGCTGAGAAAGATGATGACACGTTTTGAGGAAACAGTGTTACTGAGTGTTCAGCCAGGGCGCGGGTGACGACCGGTAAGCAGAGAGGTTGTGGAGGACATTGCTACTACAGTCGTGGAACAGGGCACGAACAACCCTGCCGGGAACAGTAGTGCACGCAGTATTCCCAGGCAATTGGGGCTCCTGTACAGCAGTGTGGAAAGGTCACTGAAAGGTCTTCTGGGCATACCCGTACAAAATTGGCCATCAACAATAACTTCTTCCTTTGTGATAGTGATAGCCGCATGATATTTGCATTCATGTTTCTGGCCAGAGTGGAAGTGGATGGTAATTGGCCATAGAATGTTCTGTGGTGCGACAAAGCCTATTTTTACCTGAATGGAATGGTGAACACAAAACTGTTGCATATGGCCTACCGAAAATCAGCATGCGTTTGAGGGGGTTCCACTGCACTTGCCAATGGTAATTGTTTGGTGTGGCTTTTTCTCATCCATCTTCGGACCGTTCTTTTATGAAGAAATGAGGCCAACTGGGGTTTCTACCTGTTCTGTGACAGCAGTGAGATACCAGACAATGCTAGAAACGGTGGTCGTTACACAACAGCAGCAGTGCCTTCAGACGACCACCTTCATGCATGATTGAGCACCTTCTCACATCGCAAATGGTGTGAAGAACTTTCTGCGTGCACATTTTCCCGATGACAGAATTTTGAGCCACTCATTCCCTAATGCATGGTCATCACATTCGCCTGAGCTCAATCCTTATGATTTCTGGTTATGGGGACACTTGAAAGAACGTGTATATCGGGGAAATGTCGACAACCTGGCTGACCTCAAATACCGCATCATTTTGGAAGTGCACAGCATCCCACCAGACATGTTACACGCAAGCATCAAGCATTTTCTGCATAGGATGAACATGATCACCGTGCGTGATGGCGGCCATATTGAACAGCTATGCTACTCTGTGGAACAATTGTGACATCTCCAATTATCGGCACACAGTTTTTGGGCCGCTTGCTCACTGTACAGCTCCACTTTTTCACCTGGTGGGGAGTTTTGGTATAAAATATTTTAGGATGCCTTCAGTTTCCCCATGCCTTGAATAGCATATATACCAATTTTCAGCCAATTCTGTCCACTGGGTCAATCTGAACACTAATTCAAACACCATAGGTTATTTTGTGTGTGTGTGTGTGTGTCTGTGCATACATACATAATATTTATAGAGCACCATTGATTCCATGGTGGTGTACATGAGAAGGGGTTACATACAGAATACATATACAAATTACAGTAGACAGACTGGTACAGAGGGAAGAGGACCTATACATTCTATTGGATTTTGGGGGAGGAGACCATAGGTAGAGTGTTGGTCGGGTGTCAGTTCCGGCACGGTGGTGAGGCAGCGGCTCCGGCGGTGACATACAGACATACATACATACATACATACATACATACATACATACATACATACATACATACATACATACATACATACATACATACATACATACAGCTCTGGCAAAAATTAAGAGACCACTGCAAAATTTTCAGTTTTTCAGATTTTTCTTTTTATAGGTATATTTTTGAGTAAAATGTAAATTGTTCTTTTATTCAATAAACTGACAACATGTCTTCGAATTTCCAAGCAATAAATTTTGTATTTATTTTCTGATAATGAGAAATGGTCAAAATAACAAAAAAATGCATTGCTTTCAGACCTCAAATAATGCAAAGAAAACAAGTTCATAATCGTGTAGAAACAACACTAATAATGTTTTAACTCAGGAAGAGTTCAGAAATCAATATTTTGTGGAATAACCATGATTTTTAATCACAGCTTTCATGCATCTTGGCATGCTTTCCACCACTCTTTCAATTTTCTTTTGGGTGACCTGATGCCACTCCTGGTGCAAAAATGTAAGCAGTTCTTCTTTGTTTGATGGCTTGTGACTATTCATCATCTTCTTGATTACATTCCAGAGGTTTTCAATGGGGTTCAGGTCTAGAGATTGGGCTGACCATGACAGAGTTTCGATGTAGTGGTCCTTCATCCACACATTGATTGACCTAGCTGTGCGGCATGGTGCTGGGAAAAAAACAGCCCTCAGAGTTGGGGAACATTTGCCTGAGCAGAAGGAAGCAACTGTTTTTCCAAGATAATCTTGTATGTGGCTTGAGTCATACGTCCTTTGCAAAGTTTAATTTTCCCAATTCCAGCCTTGCTGAAGCATCCCCAGGTCATCACTGATCCTCCACCAAACTTCACAGTTGGTGCAAGACACTGTGACTTGTATGCATTTCCAGGTCTCCATCTAACCATTACACGACCAGGTGTTGGGCAAAGCTGAAAATTAGACTCATCAGAGAAGATTACCTTACTTCAGTCTTTTATGGTCCAATCCTTATGGTCTTTGGCAAGCTTCAGCCAGCTTTCCTTTGCTTCTCATTGATGAAAGGCTTTTTTCTAGCTTTACATGATTTGAGCCCTGCCTCTAGGAGCCTGTTAACGAACTGTTCTTGCTGTGCACTTCAACCCAGCTGCCATTTGCCATTCCTTTTGTAGGTCACTGTAATGGCCAGCCCAATCTCTAGACCTGAACCCCTTTGAAAACCTCTGGAATGTAATCAAGAGGAAGATAGATAGTCACAAGCCATCAAACAAAGAAGAATTGCTTACATTTTTGCACCAGGAGTGGCATAAGGTCACCCAAAAGCAGTGTGAAAGACTGGTGGGAAGCATGCCAAGATGCATGAAAGCTGTGATCATGGTTATTCCACAAAATATTGATTTCTGAACTCTTCCTGAGTTAAAACCATTAGTATTGTTGTTTTCTAAATGATTATGAACTTATTTTCTTTGCATTCTTTGAGGTCTGAAGTAATGCATTTTTTTTATTTTGACCATTTCTCATTTTCAGAAAATAAATACAAAATTTATTGCTTGGAAATTCGGAGACATGTTGTCAGTAGTTTATAGAATAATAGAGCAATGTACATTTTACTCAAATATACCTATAAAGAGAAAAATCAGAAAAACTGACAATTTTGCAGTGGTCTCAATTTTTGTGTATGTGTGTATATGTATATGTATATGTGTATAATATATATATGTGTGTGTGTGTGTGTATATGTATATAATATATACATGTATGTATGTATGTATATGTATGTATGTATGTATATGTATGTGTGTGTGTATATGTATATATATATATATATATAATATATAATTATAATGTGTCTCTCTCCCCAACATAAGCATATATATTTTTCTTTACACATCTGATTGTGGAGCTAAGTATTAAAAGGTCTATTAATTAAAATGTACTTTGTTCGTGGTAAAGTCCCATTAAGTGGGTGCCTTTTTCTATTAGCCTGTTATATGACAGTAACTATCTACTATTGCAGCTTATATGAATAAGCATGCTAGCCAACCTACAATTAAGATATGGCCAAACATCCACCCTAAGAAATGCTGCCAGGATTGCTTAATAATTTGTAAAGGCCTCCTAATCTTAGCAAACACATGAGTGATTAAACAAATTTTATATTTCTACTGTAAAACATCTTTGTTAAGAAATGGAGAAGGCTTGCCACACCACTCCCAGAATATGGGCATATTAGCCAATACTTACAAAACAGACCTTGCTATAAGAAGTGCAGTAGCTGTACCAGGCTGTAGATATACACTTTGTTTCTGGGTGGCTGTACTTTGGCTTTCGGATGATCAGTCCTAGATAAGGAGGATATATCATGCCTATATGATGAATCAATCAGTTGGGGTGCATTGTCGCTTTAATAAATCATGAAAGCCAAGGATTCATTCCTACTGCCATAGATCCTCTGATCCAGTAAATGGGAATAAGTTTAACATAGATTATGAGACTACTGGTTATTCAGTTTGACACCTTTTTGAGGCTAAAGGCCACTATACACCTTTTATATAAAAGGCATCCAATCCTACTAATAAAGGGGTTGTCTGGCCTTCTGATGATAGTCTGCAGTCCCATTATATGACTGCAGACTTCTGAATCCTTATAGAGTGCACACTGTCAGGATTTGCCGGTGCAAGCGGTCTGTTATGAGACCGCAAATATGCAGTTTACATACATGTCGTGCCAAGTGTGTCTGTGTCGTGTGTGTGTGTCCTCGCTCACTACAAGTAAATTGAGTGCGGCTGAGCACGTGTAGTTGGAATGTGACTGGAAGTATGCAAATATCGTGACTGTTCTTGCCGGCTATCCTGGAGACTTCTGCAGTCAAAGAGTGATTGACTGTAGACTTGCATCAGAAGAGTGGATAGCTCCTTTAATGCATATGGAAGTCTCCTGACTCCCCTCAATGTTTGGGTTCCAGTCCCCAACATTAGTTTTTGGTACTGATTTTTCAGATACGGAAATCATACACTGCTTATTAAACTTATTTATTAATCTTTTCAGGTTGTACATCTTCAATGGTTTCTTTACCATACTCTCTTAAAATGACACTTGGAAGACTTTTGTTTTTATGTATCTGTATGAAAATAACCAAGAATTAACTGTAAAGAGAAAGTGACCCTAATGTTGGATTTACTTACTTTTTACCAGATTTCTATTTCTGCCTTTACAACAGGAAAGGTGGTCACCAAAGAAAAAATTAAGGAAGCCAAAGAGGTATATAGAGAGCACTTCCAGGATGATGTTTTTAACGAGATTGGGTGGAATTACATCCTTGAGGTGAGACATGGTTGCATCACTTTAATTCACAAATGAAACTCCTGAAACCTTGATTTAATTGCCATAATTTAGTTGCAGAACAATACCGGTGTCACACGTCCGATATTAATGATGCAAATGTAGAATTCGATGAGTGGCCCAGCCGTGGGCCACAGACCGGAACTCTTCAGCTTCAAGTATACATATGTGGCTGACTTTGTTTGAGGAGACCTTGCCGAAATTGCGGTCTATACTCAGGCCGGTTTTATATAGCTGACTTTCAGTTCAAGCTTGGTCTCAACTATCTGACCTCTGAAATCTGTGTTATGTGACTAGATCCCCTGTATGTAACTGTATAATCCCATGCTACCAGAAAATAGCTGTCACTAGCATTATTACTTTCATTAGGGAAGAGTTGTAGTTAAAGCACCACTCAGACATTTTGTTTTGCTTCATTTCAGTGCCAGTGTGGGATCCCTAACGTATGTTCTCAGCCACTGCCGTCTTCTGCAGTTCTTGGTGCTCTGGTCATCTTCTCTTAACTGTGACCTGCCAGATCACTCCATTGTTTTCTGGGCGTGAGCCTGAGGTCACTTCTCATTGTAGTAAGTTTGAGAGCCAGAACAATGCCCCAATAGACTTGCATGGAGGTCTTGTGACTGTTCGCTCTGACTTCATTAGTCTGGAGCTGCTGTCACAAGATGTCAGAATGGGACTGGAGCGGCAGCAGAAAAGGTAAAAAAGATGGTGGCTGGTAACTCTCTTGTACATTAGTGATACCACTTTGGCAGTAAGGTAAAAAATAAAATCTTCAATATTGCAGATTGTCAATTGTTTTATATGGTTTGTTAGTTTGTCCAGTGAAAACAAGTCACCTACACTACTCACATAAAGTTAGGGATATTATGTGCAGAGAGGATGATCAGGGCACTGTTCCACACCGTGTATCAGCATATAGATCGTCCTATTCCAGGCTGAAAAAACTCATACTCTGCGGTGCCATTGATGTAGCAGAGTTTGTAAACATCAGAGTAGTTGAGGAAAAAAATCATCAGGCACTCACCAGAGTTTGCTTGTGCAGGTTTCCGATTTATTCGTACAGGTTACATATGAATGGGGGTGGTGGGGAGGGAGAGGACGCTAAACACGTAGGCCGACGTGTTTAGCGTCCTCTCCCTCCCCACCACCCCCATGCATATGTAACCTGTACGAATAAATCGGAAACCTGCACAAGCAAACTCTGGTGAGTGCCTGATGATTTTTTCCTCAACTACTCTAAAGTTAGGGATATTTTGCTTTCAGGTGAAAATTATGTAAGACAGTGGTGGGTATACCACCCAAAAAAGTCAATATCTCAATAACTTGTCCTGTGGTCTTGAGCATAAATTACAGCTCGACAACGACATCTCATACAGGTCATACATTGTTATTGTCTGCTGAGGCATGGCACCCCACTTTTCTTCAATGGCGGCCCTCAGGTCTTTGAGGTTCTGGGGTACAGAGTTAAGAGTCTCTACATGGCGACTCAGCTAATTCCATAAGTTTTTCTATAGGATTAAAGTCTAGAGAATGCAAGCCACTACATTTGAGGTACCCCAGTCTCCCAACAGCCGTTCCCTAATGATGCAACTTAGATGAGCTTCGAGCATGGTCTTCCATGAAAATCAAACTAGGCCTGTGTTGTTCGTGCAGAAGCACTATAACTGATAGTGGTAGGTGCTTCAAGTAGTAGGGGTTTGTCACTTTACCATTTACAAAGTGTAGGGCAGTTTTGTATTGACTAGATACCTGCCCACACTGTAACACCACCACCACCACCAAATGCTTGTCTGGGGACAACCGTGGCTGATGCATAGCGCTCTCCTTGATGTCTCAAACATCGTTGGCGGCTGTGAATTCTGATGACACTCTAAACTCAGTTACCACTTCCATCTGAGAACATCCTGCTTGAAGCTTCACAATGGCGAGGTATCGTAGATCAATTGTTAGGTGTTGTCTTGGTCTCATGTTGTGAAAATGTGAACAGCATGATAAAGACTGTTTTTTAGATACCAATTCTAATTGAACTCTGCAATTTATTGGGCGATTCATGATCAAACACTTGTGAATTTAAACTCTTTAGAGAACAGCAAGTTGTGCAAAGAGTACTGAAATGTTGGCCATGTGCATTTTAGGATCATCCTGAAAGCCAAATCCCTAACTTTTTGTGAGTAGTGCATACTGTGGATAGGTTATAACTTGCTGGTTGGCACCGGTCTGACCACTGGTTACTGTACCGGAAGGCATATTTGGTAATTTTAATTCTAATCGGGGAACTTTTTACTAAGATGGAGTGTCTCGTTTTACACCTGAATGTTTCAATATTGATTCTCTAATGGGCTGCCAGAAAAAGATGAGAATATTGCTCAGCAGCCCCACTGAGAATAAATGGGTTGGCATGTCGACCATGTGCACTGCTGCTATTTTTTTAACGGGGATAGAAGTGCCCTATTTTGTTGATTGGTGCTGATGTAGCAGTTAGACCCTCACAAATCAACAAGTCATCACCTTTCCTAAGTTATATTTACCACAGCCGATATCTTTATAACATCGCCAGGACAGGAGACACCAAAAATCTGGTTGGAACACAGTAACAGCAAATCTATTAGACCACGTGCACACATTGAGTATTTGAGTTTTGTTACCTCTGTATTTTTATCGAATCCTGGTTTTGACAAAGGCTGTGTGCCCACGATCCATGTTTGCAGAATTTTGGATGCTACATGTTTTAGCTGCATTGTACAGTACAAGCACAGTGGATGAGATTTATAGAAATCCATGCCCACTGTGTATGTGTGGCCCGCAGAGAAAACTGACCAGTGCGGCTTTCCGAACTGCAAGCATGTCAATTCTGAACACAAGCGAGAGACCTCAGCGACCCAAACACTAATCGTGGACAAGAGCATCTGTGGTCTCCTGCGGAGGAAACTCCCGGGCACTGATCATGGGCACGTACCCTTACAAATGTAGAAGAGGTGCCCGTGTTTCTATTATACTTTTTCCTCTGATTGTTCCATTCCTGGCTTTGGTTTCAAATAAAAAACTCGCCAAATACTCAATGTGTGCGCGTGGCCTTAGGCCGGGTTCCCACGATCAGGACTAGCAGTATTTTAGACGCAGTGTATTTCTGCTGCATCTTAAATGTGTTGTATCATACAAGCACAGTGGATGGATTTGTAGAAATCCCATGCACACTGTGCCTCTTTTCTTTGCAGCATACACTGACATGCGGTGGCTGCTTCCTGATCGCAGGATGTCAATTTATGCTTGTGAAGACATAAGTGTTTTCCGCGGGGAGAATATAGCCTAAGGGCGGCGTTACACGAGACTATTTGTCGTGCGATCGCATGAGCAATCGCACCCGCCCCCGTCGTTTGTGCGTCACGGGCAATTTGTTGCCCGTGGCGCACAAAGTCGTTTACACCTGTCACACGTACTTACCTCGCTGTGTGAGGCGAACAGCCTCTTCCTGAAGGGGGAGGGATGTTCGGCATCATAGCGACGTCACACAGCGGCCACCCAGTAGAAGCGGAGGGGCGGAGATGAGCGGGGCGTAACATCCCGCCCACCTCATTCATTCCGCACTGCCAGCGGGACGCAGGTAAGCTGTGTTCGTCGTGCCCGGGGTGTCACACGGACCGATGTGTGCTGCCTCGGGAACGACGAACAACCGGCGCACAGAAGGAGGAACAACTTTATGAAAATGAACGACGTGTCAACGAGCAACGATAAGTTGAGTATTTTTTCACAGTCGTTCATAGCTGTCACACGCTACGATATCTCTAACGATGCCGCATGTGCGTCAAGGAATCCGTGACCCCGACGACATATCGCCCGATATATCGTAGCGTGTGACGCCGCCCTTAGTCTATAGTGCCCCGATTGTGGGCATAGACTCTGCGCTCTGTGTTTACACACACACACACACACACGCACGCGCGCACAAGCAGATTGTGATTTGTAGAGAACATAAATCTCATTGGGGCCTGTTCTGCAGCGTAGTGTGTAAAAAGGAATCTGCACCACATGCGAGTGTGACCTCTGTTAGGAAACTGGCATTTAAACTCTGGCACTCGGTGCTATCTGTGGGATTGGAATCCTCCAGCATTCTACAACAAGAACACTATGTGAAGGACAGAGGATGGTTGGGTTTTGTTGTTGTCCAACCCCCCCCGTCTATACCTGTGGATTGTTTAATATGTACTCTTCAACTGTATGTAAACATATAATATAATATATATATTTATTTTTTTTATGCTCTGTAGAAATATGATGGCCATCTGCCAATTGAAGTGAAGGCTGTGCCTGAAGGTAGTGTCATTCCCAGAGGGAATGTACTGTTCACAGTAGAAAATACAGATCCTGAATGCTTCTGGCTTACAAACTGGATAGAGGTTTGTTGTAGTGATCTTTAGTACTTTATTTACACTGAATTTTTGCATTGTTGTTGTGATGTTGTGTGTTTTTTTTTTTTTTTTTTGTTTTTTTTTTTTTCTTTTCTTTTGACAACGCTTCTAATTTATAGCTAACTCCATTTGGGTAAATTGTGCACCAATGTTAGCTCGGTGGTTAGCACTGTTGCCTTGTAGCTTTGGTGTCTGGCTTTGAATCCAATTGTGGGCCACATCTTCAAGAAGTTTATATGATCTCAGACACTTCAAAATATGACCTAAATGTGATTTTTGCCATCTCAAATTGTTCTAATAATAACTTTTTTTTTTTTTGTTTGTGTTCCGTATAAGAGCAGGAACTGTTAAAATTACTTGAAAAAAATTATGGAATTGCCACTCTTTAACCCCTTCACAACTGGCTGATTTTGCGCTTTCCGGTTTTTGGATTTTTTTCCGCCACCCTTCTTCCAAGAGACGTAACTTTTTTATTTTTCAGTTAATCTGGTCATGTGAGGGCTCTTTTTTTTTTTTTTTTTTTTTTTTTTTTGTGTGGAACGAACTGTAATTTTAAATGAAACCATTAGTTTTACCATATAATGTTCTGGAAAACGGCAAAAAAATTCCAAATGCGGAAAAATTGCAAAAGTGCAACTGCATTATTGTTTTTGAGATATTTTATTCATTGTGTTTACTATATGGTAAAACTGATGTGATGATGGGATGTCTGAGGTCGGTGTGAGTTCGTAAACACCAAACATAGGTTTACTTCTTTCTAAGGGGTTAATAAAAAGAAAATGACAACTTTGTTCGAAAAAAAGTGGTGTACGTTTTGCACTATTTTCCACAACCTGTAGAGTTCTCATTTTTCAGGATCTATGGCTCAGTGACTGCTTATTTTTTGCGTCTCGGGCTGACTCTGGCTCTCAGTACCATTTTTGCGCTGATGCTATGTTTTGATCGCCTGTTATTCCATTTTGCGCAAAATATGCGGCGACCAAAAAACATAATTTTGGCATTTGGAATATTTTTGCCGCTATGCCGTTTAACTATCAGATTAATTGATTTTATATTTTAATAGATCGGGCATTTCTGAACACGGCGATACCAAGTGTGTGTGTGTGTGTGTGTGTGTATGTATTTTTTATCTTTTCAGCCCTTTAATTTTCCATGGGGCGAAAGGGGGGTGATTTGTACTTTTTAGGGTGTGGTGTTTTTTTATTTTACTATTCTCCCTAGGGGGCTATAAGGATCTGCAGTCTGATCACTCATTTATTTTTCCCAATCACCAAAGCACCGCTCAGATCGGGAGAAATGATCATCTATTGTAACCTGCAGTACTCTGTGTGGAGACATGGGGCTCAGTGGGTGCTCTCGTCCACTAAAACCCACCGCCTTTAGAAAGACAGCGTGGCTCATGGCTCATCCCAACTGAACGCCGGCCTCCTTAACCGTGGGCGTAACACTACTCGGACAACACAGGGTGAGGGAACCACAATAATTAGACTTTATTGGATCCCCAAACAATTAACGGCACATAACACATAACCAGCAAAACACACAAATGT
Organism: Anomaloglossus baeobatrachus; assembly: GCF_048569485.1. Classification (NCBI taxonomy): domain Eukaryota; kingdom Metazoa; phylum Chordata; class Amphibia; order Anura; family Aromobatidae; genus Anomaloglossus; species Anomaloglossus baeobatrachus. The sequence goes on from NC_134356.1 coordinate 369,803,273, forward strand.
AACAGGCAACAGAGTCTCACCCTTCCGCTGGTTCACCAGGGATTTAGAATGTCCATGCCTCACAGGTTCCAAGCTGTCTGAGGTCTGCAAAGTCTGTAACAGGTGACTGAACTGTCCCAACCTGAGTGTCCTCCTTAGGTAGTCCTGGTTTGATGTTAAAATCCTGGCAGCCGGAGTCGAAATCCCTAGGCTGTGGATATGGTCTCCAACCGGAACCGGAAGATAGTGTAGCTAGGGAGGGGAAGGGAATCTTTACTACAAGTATATTAGGAAATAGTTTTGATTATGGCACTAAATAGGGATTTACACTGAACAAAAATATAAATGCTCCCATTTTTCCCTACCACCCATGACCCCGCACCATGGAGAGAGGGTATTGGCCCTTCTAGGACAGGAAACCTATGGAATAAAAAGGCGATACCTTTCCCACGCATCAGTTGGTTTCCTGTCCTTGGAGGGGGAACCTTCTGAAGTTGTACTCACTGGATCCAGAAGATGTTCCCAGGACTCTGTCACCAAGACGGGCAGCGGAAGGGTCCCTGCTGCGGTTAGAAGCGAGGGGTCCTGGAATGGCCACTGTGTGCCCAGAAGACTTTCATGACACTTGCGGACGCGAGCTGTGGCACCCACATGGGTGTTCTGTCGGGCTGCCGCACTTCACGGGTGCGCATGCGCACGGCATACTTTCTCATCGGCGCACAGTGATGGTGCGCGCACCTGGGATTATGTGACTGCGGTCACATGGTAGGAAGCAGGAAGTGACTTTCAGGCGCCGGTGGAGGCATCCTGGGGGAGGGACTGTATCTGGTAGGTCCTGCACTTGTTTAAAAGTGCGGGCTGACCTCCAGTAGAACACTTTTGCTCAAGCCAAACATCACCCCATGTGAAGATGGATGAGGCAGTTCAAGAGCAGCAGAATCTGCAGCAGAACCAAGAACACCACCACCTGCAGCCAGGTCAGCAGCAGAAGCGACGTGGTAGAGGTGTTTCCCACTCTGGCGGGCGGTCTTAAGCCCACTGCCACGGGCCAGCAGAGTCACGGCTACAGCAAGGTAGACTAGGGGGAAAAAAAGCTGTTTCCACTGCCTCCAGAGGCAATGGGTCAACTGACCCGATTTCTCCTCCTCCGTCAGGATTATCCTTTGGTAAGGGATCTACGTGAAAGTCCGTTCCATAAAGGATTCCTCCTTTTACCTCCTATTGTATTTTGTTAGGAAAAGCCCATGAAAAGTCTTATGAAGACTAAACACAGGAAGTGCGCGCTCTGTAGAGAAGGGTTAGCCAGCACTTGGCCCAAACATCTGTCAGTCCTGTATTCAGCAGACAATCTGTGACGACACCCTGGGCTTCGCCTACGATCTAAGGGCCATCATTAGATCCAAGGTGGCTGTCTTAAAGGGAACCTGTCAGCAGAAATTTCGACTAAAACCTAACCGATTCCCCCTCTGCAGCTCCTGGGCTGCATTCTAGAAAGGTCCCTGTTACTATTGTGCCCCCTTTCTGACCAAAAAAAAGAGTTTATAAAGTGGTACCTTTTTGGCTTCGGATTCTCTAAATGTGTCACGGGGGCGGGCTGCCTGATGGCCGTTATTCTGCCCCCTGGTCCTGTAGGCCGCCCCCATCGCCGATTTCCATACTTCTGGACGCCGCCCACTGCTCCAGCCATCCACGCGCATGCCCAGTGCCAGTCTCACGGGACTGAGTAGTGTGACCACTGGTGACGTGTGCGCAGACAAGTGATTATGGGCGGGGCTGTGACTGTTATCAGCAAGTACCCGCCCATAATCTTGTGAGCGCGCAAACCTCTCCAGTGGTCACACTGTGCTCAGTGTAGATGCTAGACTGTATGGGCTGCTTCCAGGGATGACGTCCCTTTGTCACGTGATAGGGGCGTGTTCAAAATACTATCACGTGACAAAGGGACGTCATCCCTGGAAGCAGCCCATACAGTCTAGCATCTACACTGAGCTCAGTGTGACCGCTGGTGAGGTTTGCACGCTCACGAGATTATGGGCGGGTACTTGCTGATAACAGTCACAGTCCCGCCCATAATCACTTGTCTGCGCACACGTCACCAGCGGTCACACTGCTCAGTCCCGTGAGACTGGCACTGGGCATGCGCGTGGATGGCTGGAGCAGTGGGCGGCGTCCAGAAGTATGGAAATCGGCGATGGGGGCGGCATACAGGACCAGGGGGCAGAATAACGGCCATCAGGCAGCCCGCCCCCGTGACACATTTAGAGAATCCGAAGCCAAAAAGGTACCTCTACATAAACTCTTTTTTTTGGTCAGAAAGGGGCCACAATACTAACAGGGACCTTTCTAGAATGCAGCCCAGGAGCTGCAGAGGGGGAATCTGTTATGTTTTAGTCGAAATTTCTGCTGACAGGTTCCCTTTAAATCCCTTTCCAAAGGGAAGAAACAGAAAAGGAAGGAACATGCAAGATAGTCACCCCTTTCAAGCGCATCCAACAAGTCTGAAGGGGAATGCGAGTCCCGACTCCTCCAGTTCATCCTCTTTCTCTGACACCGATACAGGGGGTGCCATTTACTTCCCTCCAGAAGACACAGATAAGTTGGTCAGAGCCGTCAGGTCCACAATGGGCATACCCGAGGATAGAACTCTTAAGACAGTGGAAGACATCATGTTCAGGAGTCTCAAGCAAAAGCCCTGAGCCTTCCCGACCAATGAAAAAAATTCAGCTCCCTTATCAGGACTGAGTGGAAGAAAAAAAGGAAAAACGGTTTTCTCCCATCATCTTTCAAGAGAAAATACCCATTTGATGGAAGCTGGATGTGGCCATCTCGAAGGCATCTATGAAATCCTCCCTACCCTTTTTGAAGATTTGGGAATCTTGAAGAAAGCAATGGATAAGAGAGGGAATAGCTTCCTAAAAGGGACCTGAGAAGCTTCATCACGGTCCCTGCGACCAGCAATTGCGGCGACTTGCCCGGCCAAGTCCTTATTAGTCTCGCTCACTCCTAGAGGAGCAACTTCGTGGCAAGGTGGCCAGGGAGGATATTTTATCCACGATTACTTTGATGCGCTGCGCATCGGTATTCCTTTCTGATGCGTCAGCAGATACAGCAAGATTGGCTGCTTGGTCTGCAGCACTATCAAACGCTGCTCGCAGGGCCCTCTGGCTTAAATGCTGGCCAGGAGACATGCAAACATATCAAAACTATGCTCCATCCCCTGTGAGGGGGAACTCCTGTTCGGCCCCGTGTTGGATGACATCTTAGAGAAGGCTGGAGACAAGAAGAAAGGGTTCCCAAACATCTCCCTTCCATCTTACTGGGTTTCTTTCGGAAAGCAAGAGGATCCCGCAGAAGATCCCCCCCCCCTAGAGACCAGGGGAGATGGAAGTTGGACCGAAGAAGGAAAGATCAAGGCCTCATGCTTCCCCAAAAGGGAAAAAAAGCCCTTCCAGTGACCAGTGTCTCCAGGTAGGGGAACACTCTTCCCATTTCTTCCTGTCTGGGGGAAAAAATATTGACAAACAGCTGGATCCTCTCATTGGTAAAGTCAGACCTGAAGTTGAGATTTCTAGATTCGCCGCCGCAACATTTTGTTCTAACATCCCTCATACGTCCCTGGTGGAGCAACAAGCGTTGGAATTGGAGGTTCTGGACCTGGAAAAGCGAGCAGTCCTCTTGGAGGCTCCGATGCATGAGCAAGGGAAGGGATATTATTCCCCTCTCGTCTTAGTCAACAAACCAGATGGATCCTTCAGGACCATAATAAAACTGAAAGGCCTGAATGTTTATATAAAATCAAAACTGTCAAAATGGAGACCATTAGGTCAACAGTGAAAATTCTCTTTATAGGATGTTATATGGCCATCTTGGATCTGAAAGACTCCTACTGTCGTGCTTATACACGTGGAATACCACAAATTCCTTAGTGGCCCTATACATCAAAGCACAGATAAGCCATTTCCAATAAAAAGCCCTCCCCTTTGGGCTGTCAATAGGTCCGTGTGTCTTCACCAAACTGATAGCAGAAGTAACGGCTCATCTGCGGAAGCACCACATGCTACTAGTCCCATACCTGCACGAGTTTCTGATTGTGAATGCGTTTTATCGTCATTGTGTTGTACAGCTGCAGGAAGTGTGTTCCATCATGCAGAACCTGGGCTGGCTACTAAATCTAAACAAATAAAGACTAGAGCCATGCAAAGTACAGGTGTTGTTGGGTCTCATCCTAGATTCCAACACCCGGGAATGTAGTCTTCCACAAGACAAGGTATTACATATCCACAACCAAGTCTCCAAAATCATTACGTCAACTGTAATGTCACTCAGGCAAGCCATGTCTCTCCTGGGGTCGCTGACCTTGTGTATGCCGGCAGTTTCCTGGGCTCAGATTCGTACCAGGGAATTGCTGTGGAACATTCTGGACAGCGAAGGGACTCTGAAGGGTTAATTATCAGCGACACTGACGCTAAAACCATCAGTGATCCAGTCCCACCTTTGGTGGAGAAACATGAAAGGGCGTAGGGCGTAGCCTGGAAGTATTCAGTCTCAAAAGTTATTACTGCAGACGCAAGCCCCAGCAGCTGAGGAGCTCATCTGCAGGACCATCTAGTTCAAGGAGTTTGGTCGGAAAGGGAGAAACCAACCTCCTCAAACCTAAAAGAACTGATGGTGGTAGAACACGCAGTGTTAAACTTTCTACCCCTTTTAGTAGGGTGTCACATGCAAATCTTGAACAATTCAGTAATGGTGGCCTACATCAACCGCCAAGGGGGAACTCGTTCCAGAGCCCTGTTAAAGCTGTTAAAGACTGTCCGCATATTTCAACTAGCAGAGCAACACCTGCATTCATTAAAAGCCCTACACATCAAAGGAAAAGACAACTGCAAAGAGATTTTTTTTTTTTTTTTTTTTTTTTATTCACAATCTGCTACGACAAGGTGAATGGGTCCTGAATCACTCAGTATTTTCCCAAATAGTGGACTTGTGGGGGCAACCAGTTATAGACCTGTTTGCAAGCATGTGATCACGCTGTTGCCCCCGGTACGAGCCGTTGAAACACTGCAAGCGGCTCACACTTGGCTGAGCACCAAGCGTACCTGAGCACAGCGTTTCTTGCGCAAGTTAGGTCCACACGTAAAGCATTTGAACTCTAAACACGTGCCCTGTGTTTTTTAGTTGGTATTTGGTTCGAAAACCAAACCTCAGGTTCGCTCATCTCTACTTATAGTTAAGAAAAGAAAACCTCTCCAACGTGCCAGACCACATTGAATGAGCATTTGCCGATTCAAGCTTGTTACGATGACTAACTGCAGTCAGTTAGATCCCGATGAGGATAACTAGTATGTAGATGAGCTTGATTGAAAGCAGCCACCTGAACTGCTGCAACAGACGATCTTGGAGATGAAGATGCTAAATGCTGAGGTCTTAGGCTATGTGTCCACGCTGCGGAAAATGCGCGGATTTTGCCTCGGATTTCTCGCGGAAAAGCCGCGGATTTTCCGAAAATCTGCAGCAGCGGCACTTCCAAGCCATTTCAATGGCATTTTGGAAATTCAGTGTCTGCTGCGAATTTTTCCGCGGCGGATTTGCAGCGGATTTTGATCCGGAAAAATCTGCAGCATGTCAATTATTGTTGCGGATTTTGATCCGGATTTTGGCTATAGAATGGGGAAAAAAAAAAAAATCCGCATCAAAATCCGCGGCAATTCCGCGGTAAATAAAAGGTGCGGATTTGCCGCGAAAGTCGCGGATTTTCATGCAGAAAAATCCGCAGCAACATAGCCTTAGACTGGTGTGGTTACATGTGGTCTGCCGTTGTGAAACCGTTTTATATGTACTGACAAAATTCTCTGACACACCTTTGGAGACGGCTTATGGTAGAGAAATGAACATTCAATTCACGGGTAAGACCTCTAGAGGACATTCCTCCAGGCAGCATGAAAATTACTCGCTCCCTCAAAGCTTGACATTGTGCTGTGTGATAAAACTGCACATTTTAGGGTAAGTTCACACAGTGCATTTTTCGCGGCGTTTTTGCGCAGTTTTCGAGTGCATTTTTGCTCATAAAACTGCATGACTTTGCTTCCCCAGCAAAGTCTGAGTTTTCATTTTTGCTGTCTGCACACAGCGTTTTTTTTACAGCTGCGTTTTTGTGGTGCCACAAAAACGCATCATGTCAATTATTCCCGCGTTTTTCACTGCGCTTTTCATCCATTGAGTGGAATGGGATGTTGAAAGACGCAATGAGAAACGCAAATAGGTGCGTTTTGGTGCGTTTCCAAGACCATAAACGCAGCTATAAACGCAGGAGGTGGGTAGTAAAGTGACATGTACAGGAAGAGGATTCCTTCTGTCAGTAAACACAGAAGCGTGAATCCTCCCGGTACCGTCACCGCCACTTCCACCTCCCGTCCTGGGCATGTATGCTGCCGTGCGGCGTCATGTACGGGCAGGAGGTGGAAGCGGCTGCGAAAACAAAAGTGAACAGTAGAAAAAAAAAAAGTCATACTCACCTGTCTGCAGGGTCCCGGTGCCATGTCCGCTCCCAGCTCCTCCTCCCGGTACCGCCGCTCCGGGTGTGTGCAGTCTCCCCGGGTACGTATGCCTGCAGGATCTGGCGATGGATCACCTGATGCAGTCACCTGACGCGTCAGCTGATCGTAAGTCTCAGGTTAAACCGGCCGGCCGCTGGCGTCAGCCAATCAGCGGATGCGTCAGGAGACTTCATCCCTGATTACCGGCAGCTCATGCAGCAATCGGACGGGATCAGACTCCGCTCCAGGAGCTGCCGGTAATCAGCACATAAGTGAGGTGGGGTTTTTTTTGTTGTGTTTTTTTTTTTTTTTGCACCGATGCATCTGCTGATTGTATAAACGGCTTTTATACAATCAGCTGATGTGTGATGTGATTCAGGCACTTGAACCTGACACATCATCTGATTGCTTTGCCTTCCAGCAAACCGATCAGATGATATTGGATCCGGATTGGACGGCGCGGGACCCTTAACCCAGGATTACCGCGGAGGGGGGGGTCTTTATTTCAATAAAGATGGAGTCACTAATTGTGTTTGTGTTTTATTTCTAATAAAAATATTTTTCTGTGTTTTTGTTTTTTTTTTTTTTTTTTATCTTTACTAGAAATTCATGGTGCCTTGTAGGTCTGCTCCCCCTGACTCTCCCTTCAACATACAGTCCTGGATGGAGCATGCTGAGCCTTGTAGTTCTGCAGCTGCTGTCTGCTCTCCTGCATACACTAGTGGAGAATGAAGAACATATTGAAGAAGGAAATGACATCAGACCTTTTTTTTTTTTTTTTTTTTTTTTTTTTTTTGTTCACTGATAAAAAAACGCATAAAGATGCAGTGAGCAAAAACGCAGCAAAAAACGCACCGTTTTTTTTTTTACGCGGGTGCGTTTTTGTGCGGGTTTTTGCCGCAAAAAAACGCAGCGTCAAAAAAGCGCAGTGTGTGAACCTAGCCTTAGAGTGGCCTTTTTATTATGGCCAGCCTAAGGCACATCTGTGCAATAATCATGCTGTCTAATCAGCATCTTGATATGCCGAACCTGTGAAGGGGATGGATCATCTCTGCAAAGGAAAAGTGCTCACTAATCACAAATTTGTCAATCTGTGAGAAAAAGCTCTTTTGTGTACATAGAAAAAGTCTGATATTTCAGTTCAGCTCATGAAAAATGGGAGCAAAAATAAGTGTGATTTTATATTTCTGTTCAGTGTAGAATGACAAATGATATTGGCTTTAGGACCAACCCTTTAATTTATAACATGCTAGATTCGTGAAACATACCTCAAACACTTGAAAGTACATTATTTTAATTAATGGCATCTGTTTTTGCCGAACAAGAAGCGAAAACATCATTTCTGGAATGGACTCGATGAGGAAAATAAGCGGATGACTTTGTAGTTTCCATTTATAAAGCAAATGTTGGCACAAAAGTAAAAACACAAATTAGTCTGCAGTTAAAAGGAAGTTCTTCCAGTACTTTGGCTAATTGAAAGCATATTTGGCCCCGTGTCGCTGAAAAGGTGGAAGACATTGTAAGGGAATGTGCACACTGAGGGTTTTGAACAAATCAAAAAATCACATAAAAAAAAAAACCATGTTTTTCAAGGGTACAGTAGTTCAGGAATTGAAAACTCATTCAAATCCACAAAGGGTGTACAGCCTAAGCTGAGCAAAGCGCAAATATATTTAGGGGTTTTCAGCTTGAGGAGGATTAGGAGCATTTCTGGTCAAAAAACTCCTTGAAAAGTTCTGTGTCCGCATAGCCAAAACAGGAGTGTTTCCTGATGGGTTTTTTTTCTTCCTGATGTAGTTTTTTTCTTTTTTGTTAAATTTCAATGATTGCATGGTGCTTTAGTTACAGCTTTTGAGAGTCTCATTCTGGCTGTCACAGACTTGTATTGATTGTTTGTGACGTAACTTCTGACTTCCAGCCACTCAGAAATTGTAGGCAGAGAAGATGGTGCCAGGGTACTGGAGCGACATTGAAAAGGGATAAAAATGCTGGAGGATAAGCATAATACTTGGTTAGGACTGAGATTTAACATACCACTCCAGCGCTAAAATAAAATAAATGCTGGAGCGTTGTTTTAAGCATTTTGCATGGTTTGTTTTAGGTCTGATTAGACAGTGTCTAGTTTGGCGTGACATGCAATTCATCTTCTACCACTGAACAATTTTCAAAACCTTAGGCGGACGGAAGAAAAATCCTCAAGACCCCAAAATAAGAACAGCAAAGTGGTTTTACTACACTCCGTAACAGGAAAAGTATTTTTCAAGCTTTAACTTTGTTTTTTGTTGTGGTTTTTTTTGTTTTTTTTTTTTTTTTGTTGTTAAAACAGGTCTTCGGAACCCCCCCCCCCCCAAAGAAAAAACTGGGTGGACATGCTCTTAAACTTTTTATGATGGAAATCCGCCATTGATTACAACCCCTATGTAATAAAAAAAATATATATGTTATACCGTATTTTTCGCTTTATAAGACGCACCTGATCTTAAGACGCACCCCCAAATTTGGTGAAGGAAAAGAGATTTTTTTTTTTTTTTTTTAATAAATGGGGTCCGTCTCATGGTCCCCTGTGGCTGGCACACGGCCCCTATTGCTGCCCATGGCCCCCTGTGGCTGGCACACGGCCCCTATTGCTGCCCATGGCACATTTCAAAAAAGTGGGGACAGAACAATGTCTACCATTGTGTAGCATCCCCTCTTTGTACAACAGTCTTTAAAAGGAATTTGTCACCAGGTTTTTGTCATCTAATCTGAGAGCAACACAAAGTAGAGACAAAGACTCTGATTCCAGCGATGTGTCCTACTGGGCTCCATAGTGTAGTGTTTATAAAATCACTGTTTAATTAGCAGGAGATTATCATTAAAGGACTACTTGGCCTGCTACCAGGTAGTCTAGCATATACATGAACTCCTTATAACCCTGCTCTACACATTCAAATAATGCTGGATATGTAGCAGGAAAAACAGTGATTTTATCAAAACGACAGCAAACAGCTCAGTAAGTGATACATCGCTGAATCGGGGTCTCTGTCTCTACATTATGCTGCTCTCAGATGGGGGAGCAAAAACCTGGTGACGGATTCCCTTTAAAAGGAACCGACCCAAAGGATTTTCCCATATAAAGTAAATGCAGTGCAATACTGACACTAACATGGTGATTAAAACCATACCTTCACTCTTCAGAGTGGCACTTTTGGCAGCAGGAAAAAAAAAAAAATTGAAAAACGTCCAGAAGTTGGTGCACCCTGTGATTTACTTGCAACGGGGCGGTCTTTTGTGCATCAGGTCTTGTGTGTAAATTCCTCCTCTGGCTTGCCCCTTTTCTTTAAATTTTGTGCTGCACTGCCATTGCCAGCATGTGCGCACTAGTATAGTAATGATGTCTCTATTAAAATGGTGCCGAAATCAGCACTTGATAGTGAAGACTGAGTGGCTTTGGCGCATGCAAAGATTAAAAAAAAAATAAAAAAATGAAATATTCGCATGTGTCAATGCTGCTCATAGTCTTCTCCAGTGTCTTCAATAAAATGGCCCCAGAGATCGCGTTACGTGCATGAGCAGACTCCGGCACCATTTTAAAGGGAACCTGTCACCGGATGTTCATAATTTTCACCTAATGGTCGTTGCGGAGCAGACTGGTCAGATGGGCATCTCCTTTCTCCGGGTCCTGCACCTCCTTTTTCGGTCATCTTTGTTCTTCTGAAGCTAGTGTGGATAATGCGTGCTACGTTATCTACACTAGCCGACATTGAGGTCCTGCGCAGGCGCACTTTGATCTGCCCTGCTCAAGCCAAGAGGACTCTAAAGGAGGAATATACACAAAGGCCCAGACAAGTGCACACATCAATCACAGAATGCACCAACTTCTTATTAGGGTTTGCTTATTTTTGTTTTTGTTGGTTTGTTGTGGAATCAAAGATCCAATCTGAAATGCTGAAATGTGAAGGGGTGATTTCAATCACAATGTTAGTGCCAGTATGGCACTGCCTTTACTTTATATGGGAGACTACTGGTGGTCGGTTGCATTTAAACATCTGGTGTGTGTGTGTGTGTGTGTGTGTGTGTCTCTTTTGGTGAAGGGTCTGAACTGCAGGCAGTCAGCTCATCACCTGAACTCTATGCATACACGCTGTTGTGATGGATGCAGTGTGTAGTTTAGCATGGGCTTGCTGAAATACAGAAGGCCATTCCTAAAATTAGATGTTGTCTGGATGGGACCACATGTTCTTCTAAAACCTCTATATAATGCTCAGCATTGATGGTGCCTTTCAGGATATACACTCTGCCCATGCCATCAGAGATGCAGACTTGTGAACTGTACACAGATATCAAGCTCTGTGATCCCTCCTCTCTTGAGTCTGCAGGTCATGTCAACTGTGGTTCTCAGAATTTCACGTTGCGATTCATCTGACCACAGAATGGTTTTCCATTTTGACTCCAGCCATTGTAAATCTTTGGGTCGGAGACTACTGCATCGTTTCTGTATTGTGTTGATATTTTGGCTTATTTGTCCGTGTTTTATGTACTGCAGATCTATCAGTTCTCTGAATGATATGCTCTGTATAACCCTGCCCCTCACCACTGACTGGCAGCTTTCTGTCGATTGGCAGCTTTCTATGTCCATGAGCTGTCAAGATCTTTTGAAAAATTGCTTGCGTACCCATTGACTTCCATTTATACTCTGTTCACGAGTCAAGCCCGTCTAAGTGTCAAACTGTTTGCTATAAGTACCAAGCATAGTAGTGCTCGCTTATCACTAATATCTACTCAATGACATAGGTAGCAAACGGTCCAGATCTCAATCTGATCGTAAATTAAGGTAGCAGTTTAAAAATTTGGTCCATGACCTGGACGGACAGCTCTAAAGGCCCCTTTACACACTGAGACTTTCTAGCGATTCCACCAGCGATTCTATCCTGGCCGGGATCGCTACAAAGTCTCTGGTGAGTCGCTGGTGAGCTGTCAAACAGGCAAACCTGGCCAACGACGCAACAGCGATCCGGACCTGCACAACGACCTAGCTAGTCATTGGGGACGTTGTAAAGCAGCTTTTTGAAAGGGAAATCGCTAACAAAGTCGCTGTAAAGTCCCCTTTACACACTGAAACTTTCTAGCTATCATGCTGCACAGCGGGAAACAAAGGACCAAAGAATGGTCCTGAACGATTTGTAGCGATCAGCAACTTCACAGCAGGGGCCAGGTCACTGATGTGTTTCACACACTGCAATGTCGCTGGGGAGGTCGCTATTACGTCACAAAACCGGTGAAGTTACAGCGATGTCGTTTGCGATGTTGCAGTGTGTAAAGGGGCCTTAACAAAGCTGATCTGTCAACCTCTCCAAGAATGCTGGAACCACGATGATGCAGAATATTACATTGGTGAAGGCCATAAGGCTATGTTCACACAGGGCATCTTTTGTTGTGTTTTTGAGGTCACAAAGATGCATCAAAATGCATGCATTTCCTTCTCCCAGCAAAGTCTGAGATTTCAATTTTGCTGTCCACACTGGGCATTTTTTTTTTTTTTTTACTAAATTGGTTCCATACTTTTTCCTTACTTGATCTAGGAAAACCTATACTCTTTATGTACTTATTTGTGTGAGGCATGCTGCACAAAACTAACTTTGTAGCAAATACTCAATTATAGATGACCCTAAATAAAATGTTTAATATCTGGTAATCCTAGACCTCTTGGGGAACATCATCTAAAAGTCCAGTTTCGGACTCCGGAATTTTGTCAGGTGCAGGTAACTGGCCCCATAGAATATCAGGACCCCAAAGTAATTGCCAGTTATAAAAGGAGGGATTCTAAAGTTTCATTAGGTATTGGATGTTTTGTTTCTTCTGGCAGCTTAGTATCTGCAGATTCATTTTTAGGTAATTTTATTTCCGATTTCAGCTGTACCTGTCCTTACTTGTTTTTGTTAATCTGTTACATAGACCATCCTTGTGCAAACATGGTACCCGATCACAGTTGCAACAAACTCCAGAGAGCAGAAGAAGATTCTTGCCAAATACTTATTGGAAACATCTGGAAGTTTAACAGGTCTGGAATATAAATTACATGATTTTGGATACAGAGGGGTTTCTTCACAAGAGGTTAGTTTGTTTTTGTTTTTTTTTACTTGTTTTGTACAGTGATGTTTACAGTTATTTTTGACCCTAAAGTCTTTATAGAAAACTTTTAAAGGCTTATTTCAACAATGGCAATATTTGGCAAGGTGCATTATGTACGTAACTATTAATATTCGGTACAAGCTCAGCATAACTTTTTCTGGTATCCATCTCTTTTAAATCTCCTTCTCAGCCTCTACATCCAGCTTCACATAGCTGAATGGGTGATCTTATTTTTATACTGCTAAAACTTAAAGCGCACAAATCACCAGGATTGTACTATAGAACCTAAATCCAGTGCTATACTGACACGATCAGGCTGATTCTCTACATACCTTTAGGTGTCAGCAAGGATGTATAGGTTTTAAAATCCAAGCAAGTAGAGTTTGTAAAATTAGCAGCTTTTTGAGTGACAGTAGCTGTGGATCAGATAATAGCTGGGGTGGGGTTTCATAGTTATCCCCTCCCCCTGTTTATGCTAATTCTTTTATAGAATCTATTTTACTTTTTCCCTAGCAGGACCTGTGCTGATGTCATACCCATGTGACCAGAAGGGGGCGGGGCCTCGGACAACAAAGCAGATACCAGGAAGCAACATTTGTTGGCTGAGGTCCCGCCCCTTCTGGTCACATGGGTATGACCTCACACAGTAACTGCTAGTGAAAAAGTAAATTGCTTTTATAATAGAATTAGCATAAAGAACAGGGGGAGGATATAACTATGAATACCCACCCCAGATATCAGCTGCTGTCACTCAACAAGCTGCTGATTTTACAAACTTTACTTGCTTGGATTTTAAAACCTTTACATCCGAGCTGACACCTACAGGTATGTATAGAATCAGCCAGGGCTGTGGAGTCGGTAAACCAAACCTTCGACTCTGACTCTGACTCCGCCTCCTCAATTTCTCTTGCTCCGACTGACTCCTACATATATTGCTTATAGTTAGGTGAAAAATATATTGTAATACATGAACATGTGTATGTGAACATCAGACATTTACTAATTTTTATGATACAATAATCAAGATATTTGTATAGAATATAAAATATATTTATTGGAATACAACCTTAGAATACAAAAAACTGTAATAAATTGTAAATATGTAATACACTATGTAATATACAGTAGATTACATATATATCTTGTGTGTGTGTGTGTGTCTGTGTGTGTGTGTGTGTATATGTATGTGTGTGTATATATATATATATATATATATATATATGTGTAATCTACTGTATATTACATTGTAATAACTTGTAAATATGTAATACACTATATACACACACACAAGATATATGTAATCTACTGTATATTACATAGTGTATTACATATTTACAATTTATTAGTTTTTTTGTGTTCTAAAGTTGTATTCCAATAAATATTGGATAATTTATAATATAAATCTTGATTATTGTATCATAAAAATGATTAAATGTCTTATGTTCACATTGTACGACAATACATTTTTCACTTAAATATAAGCATTATACTAAATGTTATTATTTAGTAAAATATTCAGCACATTCTGCATTGCACTACTGTCCCCAATTTATTATATATTTTAGGAGTCTGAGTCGGTGCATTTTATACCGACTCCGACTCCACCGAAATGAGCTTCGACTCCGACTCCACAGCCCTGGAATCAGCCTGATAGTGCCAGCATAGCACTGGCTTTAGGTTATATACAAAAATCTTGGTGATTTGGGTGCGCTTTAATTTCCCACCATCATACTGCTTCTCATTAGTGCTACAGGAACCCCCCCCCCCCCCCCGCTCCAATGTGATATTTGCTCATGTATAATGAAAATTATTTGTATAATTTACAAAAAAAAACAACAAAAAAAAAACCTCAAATCATACTTACACGGTGCCACATGGTTTCACTCCTTTAGCAATGGTGTGACCATAGATTCCATATTGGTGCATTCTACAGCCATCTGTTATTCGCACTGTTGATTTAATGTTGCAAGAACAAGTTTCTTAAAGGGAGCCTTTCTGGTCTGTTGCCACACTGGCACACCTGTATGACTGAAAGACACTGGCTCATGTTAGGAATAAAGTTATTTTTTTTCCTGGGTTCTGCACTTTAATTACTGTGTCCGGGTACGTTCCTTACGCGATTAACCTGCAGAATAACACTTATCTGCCGGTTAAGGGTTCACTCGCTCACATCACCGTACAACACGGCTGAGTGCTATCCGATGTCCTATCAGCACACACTCCAATGTTGTATTATGGAGCAGTGCCTATTGCCGAATTTGAGCCGAGTCATTAACAAATGGCATCCAATTCTCTCGCGTCCGATGCTATACGTCAGTGTGACCCCCGGACTAATAGCATTATCTGACCTGACAGGTTCCCCTTAACTCCTTTCTAATATTTTGATTACCATTGTCTTTACTTGGTCTACATCTACTTCAGTTTGTGCTGTCCTTTAAAATCTTAAGAATGTACAGTTAATCAGAGTTGTAGGGGAGACTTGGTATAAAATAACAAATCACAAAAGGAAACAATTGCCTTGTAATCCATTTTATTTGCTTAATCACATAAGGATCATGTTAATCACTTTGCATGTGCTGAAAAAAGATTACGTGTATGCCCAAAAAATAACTTTTCTAGAAGAATAAATGGATTGTCTAGTAATATTAAAATCTGTCCTGGAGCTGGAATAATTACTGACCTATTCCCTCCCCCAGTCCTTTAAGGCTAGTTTCACACTTGCGTTGAACGGTATCCGTTGCATTGCGTTGTGTAACGGATGTGTTGCATATAGTGGCACAACGGATGCTGCAAAACAACGCAATTCGTTTTTATTTTTTTTTTTTTACAGTTTTACCAGCGGCAGACTATTGTGAACGATCAGCTGATCGCTCCCTGCAGCCGGCCGCCGGGTGATCAGCTGATCGCTCCCAGTAGCCGGCCGCCGGGTGATCAGCTGATCGCTCCCTGCAGCCGACCGCCGGTGATCAGCTGAGCGCTGTCACTTGCCGGCGCCAGGGCATGCCGGCGGGCGGGCGCTCAGCTGAGAGCTGTCACTTGCCGGCGGCCGGGCATGCCGGCGGCCGGGCATGCCAGCGGGCGGGCGCTCAGCTGAGACCTGTCACTTGCCGGCGGCCGGGCATGCCGGCGGCCGGGCATGCTGGCGGCCGGTCGTTCAGCTGAGCTCAGCTGAACGTTCGGCCACCGCGAGCCAAAATAAAGTTTGATTTTAAAAAAAAAAAAAGAGCATGCGCAGTGAAATCCAGAGGATTCCGCTGCTCAAAACAACGTTACATGCTGCGTTCCTCCCGCTGGGCGGAAGCAACGGAGCGTCGCCCAGCGGAAGCAACGCAGGTCCTTTTGGTACAATCCGTCAACCATACAAGTCTATGGGAAACAGCGGAATCCGTTAACGGATTCCGCTGTTTTCCAAAAGGGCGGATTGTAACGGAAGGAAATAAACGCAAGTGTGAAAGTACCCTTACAGAGCTTGATTTGGACACTAAGCCACACTGGGAAGCTGCAGGTGTATACCTTCAATTCTCCACTGTACCATGCTTTATGGCCAAATATAGCTTTGAAAGCTGGTGACTGTTTATGGTCTTTGTATTTGATGTAGGGTGTATTGGAATTTATTTTTTTTTCTTTGATCCATTGATTTAGTATTTTGTATCTTATAATCTAACTGTTTTCATAACTTGGTGTGCTTATGGGTATTCCCATTGTGTTATAACTTAACTGTATAAACTAAAGGTTTTCTTTTATATTAAGACTGCAGGAATTGGGGCATCCGCTCATCTTGTCAACTTCAAAGGAACAGATACTGTAGCCGGGATTGGCTTGATAAAGAGATACTATGGAACAAAAGACCCAGTACCTGGATTTTCTGTGCCAGCTGCAGAACATAGGTGGGTTTTACTATTCTCCTTAATTTGTACAGCTTAATTTTAATGATTTGGTGCATTGTCAAGACTCGTATGCACTATTAACCAGTGAGTTTCTATTCTTGAGATCCCAACTGATCACTGAAAGTGCTGCTCTGAAGCACTCAATTCTGCAAGCAGCATTGCTCAGCTCCAGCATTAATCAATTAGCAGGCCTATATACTTTCTAATGATCACTTATACCACTATTGTGCATGCTGAAGTTGGCGCTCCAGAGCAGCATTTTGAGGGACCAATGTGGGGCCCTGGATCTCACTTCCACCAATCTGCAGCACTTTTAAGTCTGTGTAACATATTGAAATATAATTTCAGTTATGCCCTTTTTAAATGGATATTCCTATCTTCATCAAGGGGTAATGTTGGCTGGTACTTCTAAAGTCCTTTTTTATTTATTAACAATTCTTTACAGCTTGTTTTCTTTAAGACTGACCATGGTTGCTAGACAATAGAACATAGGCAGTGCTTAAAAGTTTTTTTTCTATTGAGCATGTAAGCGCTGTCTTGAAGCTGGACAGAATTACTGGAGCACACTGTTACCTCTTAATCCAAGCCAGTTAAGGGGAGTCTGAATTACAGTGCACCCTTGGCCTGACCAAAGTGCCTGTACTTGCTTCGAAAAATCATTTAAACGGTTTTTGCTATGTAATCAAAGGACAGCATGGGGATTAAAAAAAAAAAAAATCAACTATGCCTCTCATGAGGCTTTTTGCTGTTCTTTACTTAAACTAAAGGCTTTATCACCTAGTGATTATCATTGCTTAGACTACAATGTCACTTGCATGGCAGTCCAGTACGCCCACTCCCCTGATACCTCAATGTCAATGTGCAGTCTCAATTGACAGCCTGGCGTGGGTAGGGGCAGCTTTCCAGCGCTGCTACTTTTGCTAAATCTAAAAGCTCTGATTTGTGTCAGAACAGCTGCACTTAGTAATCTGTGTAATAAGTGATATGTAGTTGGATTCAGAGTCTCTATGCCTAGATCATGCTGCTCTCTGATGAAGTTGAAGCTCGCTGACAAATTCCGTTTTAAGTGCACCTTCCACCAACTTGTTTTCCCTCTATCTACATCCCCACCCATCTATTTTGATTGACAGCTCTGGCTTAATAGAGGCAGACCTATTGGAAACACAAAGTTGAGAAGGTGCACTTAAATGTTTGGCATGCCAAGGGTGCACCAAGTGCCTTTACTTGGATTGAACATTCATTCTTTGCTGACAGAGTTCCTCTAAGTGCAGTGCTTATAAAGGAGACAACAGCGGTGGTCTGTTTCCTAGGCAACAAACTGTAAATTAAGTGTTAAGAATGGCTGCATATTTTAATAAATTAAAAATGTTTTTTTTTTTGTTTTTTTTTTTAAACCAAATTTTTTATTTCTTTTCTTGTAATGGTAAAACAGGGTACAGAATGAAGAAAATAAGGGTCAACAAATCAAAATATCAAATAACATAGTCTCTACAATTTATCGATCAAAGATTTGTCACGGTCATCAAATTTGCTCCTTCCCCTTCTTCGTCAATGTATATTTCCATTATTCAGTCTCCGCTACCCCCCTCAGCATTCCTTGATAACTTGTTACAAACATTACTTGTAAACACTATCCCTCCCATTCCCCCCTCCCCTCTCCATGCGACACAACCCAAAAAAAAAAAAAGTTTGTTTTTACTAGCACTATGCGACATGATCTCTGAAAATGAAAATAACCCTTTGATATTCACGTTAAAATGTTAAATTACATTGCGTTTAATAGCCAAATTGCAAAAGTATATAATCTGCCTAGTCTATATGACCTTCCTCACGTCTCGATTGCCTGCACTGTTTGTGCGTGTGTGGGGTTAGTGTAGGTAAACAATAGGTGACGCACACCACTCGCTCCTATAGTAACTTTACAGAGGCAGCTCATTCTAGCCATGGCATAATGTCACTTCTATGTTATGTGCCTGGAGACATGACAATCCGTTCTATGCTGCTGCAAGTTTATTCAACTATTTACACAGTTTTTCAGTTTTTCACAGCAAGTACCTCCTGCGCTAATGTCTATGTTGACCTGAAGAGCCAGTCACAGTGATGGCAAATAACCCTAATATGCTATATAAATGAAACTCTGCGCATAAATATGCAAAATATAGCCGTGAGTAATCACTAACAAGTACTGTTCTAAAGATGGGGCTTTCATGATTTCCGCATAGCTCAGTCTGTTAAACTGGAATAGTGGTTTCCTGGTTCTTTTGTCCTTGGCGGTCGAAGTACATTGGACTCCATTATCAGATCTGTTTGCCAAGGACAGTGAACCCAGGAAACTACTATTCAACTTAGGCTGACTGTAATATGCAGTAATCATTGACACACAGTACAGTACAGATTAGTGATAACTCGTTGCTATATTTATTAGCATGTTAGATTTTGAATCTTTAACCCATTAACGATCCATAACTTGCTATGTACATTAAGGGTTGTCTCCCTGACTTTTGATCTGGGTTCGCACACCAAGCTTACATCTTTTCCCTGCAGATGAAGGCTGAATTATTTTGGCCTTCATATGCCTGTCTCACCACCGTGGGTAGAGCAGCGCTCCGCCCACCTCTGTCAACCTGTTAATGCTGCAGCCCATCTCTGACAGTGCATTTAAAGGGGATCACGCTCTTCTGACCCCTCATCAGCCTGCCAGGGACATCGATGAGTTTTGACAGCCAGAGATCAGCTGATGACACTGTCTGTTTTCACAGTACTCCTGTGAATGCTGGTCCGTGGCCAGC